>NW_019103114.1:0-308443 GCF_001856785.1 Myzus persicae | reverse complement strand
TTTTTTTTTTTTTTGAACACGATTCCGCACACTTTATTGTTCATAGGAATACAATAGGAATTGGGTGCAACGTTGTCAAATTTATTACAAACGGTTTATTATACATATTTATAATATAAATATTATGATGTAAAAAATATATAATAAAAATAGTATCTCATATACCTATAGTGAGCCGTCATTACAAAACAAAAATATGATGTAAAATAATTTAATATAATTTTTTCCCTTGATACATAAAGCCAATAGATGTTAAATATTTTATAATATTTTTATGCGTTTTATAATTATTAAAATGTTCTATAACGTTACATATACGTTTTAAATCGGATGATCCCATTTTACTGTGCACGTTTCTAGCAATTGAATTGATTTTTGTCATAGTTTCGGCTTGTATTTCCATTAGTACAGATATTACTACATGCGTTGGTGGGTGAGCACTGTGAAATTGTCCGTTGTACATTTTATGAAAACTTTCTGCTCCGTTTGTGGTTCTAACAATACAATTTTTTTCAGTATCCCTAAATAAAATGTATTATAAAAAATTAAATGTAAATTACCTTGGACTAATTGAAGGTTCACTTGCCCATAATTCAGGGGGAAATAGACAACCAGATTCTATGTACGACTTAAGTATGTAATCAGAAAATATATAGCCATTTTCATTTGTACACTTACTCATGAGTTCTAAAAAGCCTTCTTCAACCTTTTCCACTGGGAGAAACGGTAATCCAAAAAATGATTTTAACCAAATGCCTAATTCATCTCCATCTATCAAATATGAAGTTCTTAGAATATTGTGTTCTTGTATCTAAATATCAAATATAAAATTTTAAAATATAAAATATAAATATAAAAATTAAGTAACAATATTATTTAATTACCTTACGCCACCATGCCTGACCTAAATGGAATCTACATCCAATGATAGCTATTCCAGGAAACATAGTTTTTGCGGCTTCATGTGCAGCTTTTTCAAAATCCACATGTAATTTGTGGATACATAGTCTGGTGGAGAAATATTCAAAACATATGTTTTTTAAAAATGTCCACATTTGAATGTAAGTTTCTTCACATTTATCGGGTAAAAAGAAGTATACAAGTGGTATATAAAAACCATTTTTAAATCCATGGATTGTATAAAGTTGTAAAAAATACTTAGGAGCGTATTCAAATGTGCCATCTATAAATATATCATCACACTGTGTGAGTAAATTAATATTTGTTCTCGTCGTAATACAAATGAAGTTTTGATTTTCAGAAACATGAATAAACTTTTCGTTTTTAAATCTAAAGCGATCTTCGTTTTGCATTTCTATAAGTTGTGTGATAGCACTATTTAATGACTGTGGAAATGTTGGGTAATCTTTTCGACGTAAATCATACATACTTTTTCGAACAGATTTAATATAATTATGAGGTACTTCATAATCCGTTTTTAAAAGCTCAGTTCTTATAATTTTTGAAGGTCTTACTGAAATCGTGTCATTAGCTTTTCTTTTACAATTTTCTCGCAAAATTTGACGCTGGATTTTTTCTACAGTATCTAATGTATGCTTGTGTTCTCCCAGTATTTTCAATAGAATTGTATGTTTTGAGTCAGTTAGAATACTTGCAGTACTTGTTTTATGTACGCACCTCCATTTCACTTTTCCGTCATTTCGTTGACGAATATGCCGATATTTACATGTATTTACCAACGCTAAATCGTTGCCCTTTTCAGATTTTATTATCTCCAATTGATTCTCCATGCCTATCAATATAAATGTTAACACTGTAAAAAATTCGTACACACGCGCTGCTTTTTAACTAGGCAGTTCTGACTAGACTAGTATTATACTTTACCATCGCCATACTGACAACACGACCAACCAACAACTATATTATGGGTAATTTATCAAAATAATCTCGTCATTACGAGATTATCGTTATAATGTTAGGTCGCATAACAAATATTGTATATTGTTATCTTTATCAACTTTATCAAAAAACCCGACTTTTCTTATTTTCAATTAGTTTGAACTTGAAATGTCGTGGTAAATATGGAAAAGTTCAGGTCCCTAAATAATATGCACTAATTGACAACGTCGCATTCGAATACAATACGGAGTTGGGTAGAAAAAAAAAGGTAATATAGAACAATGAACGTGCGGAATCGTGTTCTACCCATAAAGATAGCTAAAACCTGTTTGGGTAAGAATTGGTAAGTTTTGAATACCACACCATAATATCGTATTTATTCAAAATTTTAGTTTGCCGCTTAAATCACTGATAATCAATAATCAACATGTTATCTCATATCTATGTTATGCGGACGATACCATATTGCGCATGCGCACTATGAGCGGTGCATTCCTGTATTTAAACGCTCCTACGAGTTGTAACCATATTATCAATAAGTTTCCCGTATTATCATTTACAGTATTTGTTGGTATCATCAATATGTACGAATTAATGAAATATGTGCTGCCATCTATTGGTCATCTGAGGAAAAACAATTCACACAAAACGTAGGCACTTGAAACGTCTTTACTTTAAGCGAAATACAGATACTTTTTAAAAATTATTCATTCTGAGCAATTCATACAAAGCATTTTTTAGTGTTTAAAATGTTAAAAATAGCGATTAAATTATTATGAAATTTGTATTTTTTTAGAAAAGTCAAATTAACAGACAATTATTTTCCTAATGAGACTATAAATATGTATGAATCATCTTTTCTTTGTTAATGAGATGAGTAGTACTATCTACCAGCTTCATGAGGTCGTTGAGTCCAAATGACCATTCATTTAATACTTTGTTTTCTGATTTTTCAATTGAAAATTCCTGTTGGACGATCGATTTTGGCTTTTATACATTTTTCTACGACCATGTTATATAACAACTGTTCAGTATCTCCTACAAAAGATGTTAAGTTTTTTAGTATTGCAAAATCGTTTGAGATTTAATTAATGAAGAAAAAAATTATTCATCTAACCTCTAACGTCATATCTAATAACTCAGTCATTCGAATAAATGTGATTCTTGAATAATAATATTTGGCCATTACACGAACATTCTATATAATAAATATACAAATTGAAATTCTCAATTAAAATTAACTATTAAGTGGATATCAAAATTAGTACCAAATTAAGTTTAAGCTTCGAACTTATATTTTAATACATACATGTTCAGAAACTCTATTTTTAAGATCAACCAAGGATTTTTTTTCCTTTTTAGTGGTTTCTGAATATACATCTGTAATTGAAAATCTAGATAATAGTTCAAATTCATAATTTTTGCTGAACTCTTTCCATTGAATCAATTCCATAGTGATAAATAATTTCAGGAGTGATCTATCAGTAATAATAACAAAATAAACAACATTAAATAAATAACATTTAAAGATACGTACTTGTACTTTGGTATTTGTTGTAAAGTTCCATCTTCGAAAATTCGATGAGTTAAATCAGATTGATGATTATAGTATGGAGCTTATGTGAGGTATAATATTGCATTTTTCAGAGCAGCATTACATTTTGTTTCATTGGTATTAATCTCAGGAGTAACTTGAATAGCTCTATAGTGGCGGCAAATATCTAAGTACTGATCTTCATGCTCACCCAGCTCAATCAATAATCTGCATAATTAATGATATAAAAACTATTTAAACATCGAACAAATATTCTTACTTGTAGTATTTTAATTTAAGTTGTTGTATTTCAGCTTTATCATCATCAAAAAACTTAGTGTTGATTTTCTTAGGGATAATCTGTGTATGAATATAATATTTCTTAGCCAAACATAAACATATCTGTTCTAAAATGAATTCAACTTTTTCTTGCTTTTTCATAGAACCATAAGTCTCTACTTGCAATTCTAAATTGATATTTTCAGCGCCAGTTACATCACCTCCCTATTCTTTAATTTGAGCCAACTTTTGTGTAAGACGAGCTCTATCTATTTCCACATATATCTAAAAAACAAAAATAATAAACTATACATTTCTACTAAAATATTAATATTTTAATAAGCTATATTAATAATGAATTTCAATAATACACTATCGTAATATCAAATTGTTTTCATTTAAAACAAACATTTATTATTGAATTTTTTTTTATTCATCATTATGAATTATTTACCTTTCCTACAGTAATGTTTCTAAGAGATTCAATAAATTTCAATATTGTTTCTTTATCTGGCATTTGGTCAATGAATGTACAACGTTCTTCGACCATGGATGCAACCGCAAGTTTCAACTGTGATCTTCTTTTAGTTAACATAAAAATATGTTCATTAAGTAATGCCCACTCTTCAGCTTGAAAACATAGTTTTACAATGGAAACCAAAAGTCAACTAGTTGAAGCCATATCAGATCCCTTAAAAATTAAAAATAAATAGTATATTAGAAAATTGATTTTTTTATTTAATAATAGGTAATATATCATACAAACAATATATTCATCTTTATTATAAAATCTTTAATCTTTAATATTACCATACAGGCTTTCAGACATAGGTCATAACACACTGCATTCACCCTTAGATATTAGATATATTAATAAATAATAATTTAAATAAATGTAATAAAAAATTTGAGCTCAGTAAATTGAAAATAATAACAATCTTACAAAATAGATATTTAAAAGATATGGGTGACATACTGACATGCATAATTAACCATTGGGTATGTAATATTAAATAGGAATAAAATAGAAATGAGTACCTATATACCTATATAGATATTAATAACAATACATATGCTCAAATGTGTAGTTGTAATAATATAAAAAAAAAGAAATGACTCACAGTTCTAGTTTGTTTCTCAAGCATGACTAACGTATCCATTGCTTTTTGTAATTTACCTTTGGCTGCCAAAGCTTCGACAACAGCGATTTGTTCATTGCACGTAGCACTATGGTCCACATCCATTTTTACTGCACGATCAAAATCAGTGATTAGAGGTTCTAAATCGTCCTTATTATGATCTTTATTTTTAATAGAATACAATTTGTATTCAAATATCATAATTTACAGAAATACAAATAAGTATATCGAAAATCTGAGATGTAATGAATTTGATTAGGATTTACTACTATTACTTACATATATTTGGTGGAACAGTTGACTCCAATTCAAGTTATTCAAAAATAGGCAAATGTTCTTGTTTAGGAGAGAGAGTTTTTATAGTACTTAATAAATTGAGTGTACATCACACAGAAACATCAATTTTATCTAAATAAAATAAAGAATGATTTACATGAATTCAATACATAGGTAGTTTGATCAAAACGATTGCATCGAAAATATATCTATTTTGGATACTCACCATGACCAATTACTAAATATAATTAAATTCAAGTATTTAGATATATGAATGTATTGCGAATTATGAAAGAAAAATCATATGATAACAATTAGGTCTAAATACTCAAAACTTGAGTATTTCAAAACCAATAACTTTAACATGTTTTTATATCAATTTCTTTTTATTCAAAGTTGTAATTTTTTTATAATTGACGAAGATATAAATCATAAAATATAATCAATATTGAATAATGTAATTACCATGAACTAAGAAGATAGGTCTTCTTAGTTCATGGTAAAAACTACTACCAAATACTCTATATGACAATGCAGGGCTGTCAATGATTACAAACGTCAACATAGCCCTCCGAAATTGTAGTGGTTGCCTATCCGGTTATCATGTAAAACAGTTGCCTATATAAATTCTTATTTCTACTCAAATATCCCTCCTTTATTCAAAATAGTACTGCCCTTTCATAGCTAAGGATTGGAAATTTAAAACAATAAATTGTTATTAAAAATAATAATAGATTATAAATTAATTATAATTAAGATTATAAACAGTTTATACTGTACCATATAGTATGCCGTTATTAGCATATCATTTGAGCTTTACCGAAAACCAATTTTATAAAATTCGACCTTTGAGGGGTAAAAGGGTTTTTTTATATAGCTATATAATACACGGGAAACGCCGTGACGGGACAGCTGGTATATTTATATAGCGATTTTTATATACTATATTTAGCACTTACTATATATTATATAATTTATATATATATTTATGCAATATTAAATATATACATAATTGTATGGTCGCAATTCGTACGTACCTTTCATAGGCCGGGTCAGCGTCTCATACTTTATTTAGGGATTAGGCAGCGACTCACCAATACCGAATTTAAAAGCATAGCGATTTTTTTTTAAATTTTTTTTAAATAATTCAAAAGTATATAGATATTAATTAAACATTTATTTGAATTTCAGGCTTATATGAAGATGAAATTAATAGATTCTCAAGTACAATCGAAAATAAATAATTTCTTTACTTTATTTTAAATGTATTTATTTTATTAGTACAGATAGTTCTTTACTTTATTTTGAATGCATTCATTTTATTTTTATCTTATTTTAATATAAGTATAAGTATCGAATTATGTATTATAAAAAATTTTTTACGGAATCAACCAGTTAATAGAATCAAGATGATCTGAACCACATTGGTTAGGATCACATTGATCACATTAAGTGGAATTCACTGTATAATATACATATATTTAAAAATGTAGACAGGTTACATGATATAAACGTATTTTCGAAATGTTTAAAACAACTATGTTGATGGGTTTTGGGTATCCGCAATAACTGCACTCCTTGTGCGGTCCCCTGCAGTCCTCGTGTGGTCATCTGCACAGTATTATACCGTAGGTAGTCTCGTTCGACCCTTTTTTGACAGTCACAAATTGTATTTATTTTGTCTCCCTATATTTAAGAAATCGACATATTGTAATCATCTGTGTGGCGTCGTGCTTAAAAAGGTTTTTTGAAAACGATTTATAAATAGTTTTATACAGTACCTACGTTCTGAAACATAATAATAATGTAGGTTGAAGTCTGCATTCAAATGTTCACTGTCGTGCCTTGGCATAGCCCTTTTTTTCAAGAGAAGCGGCTTAATGGTCTCGCATATAGACCCGATTTTCAGTGACTATATCTATTCTCGATTTATACATACCTGTTGGCTTTTGTGTAGTTATAATTCGATACGCAGTTTATTACAATACAATTTACTTTCTACGTGTGCAGTAGGTTATTATTACCATTCCGAATAAACGACAAAAGTGCGGATTAGAGAATTACAAAAAAAAAACCAAACACAAAATGAACCCTTTAAGATTTTACCGAATAATATAAACCCGCTGGCATACATCATTTTCTACGGATTATAGAGGTCCTGTGTGTTATTATGTTCGTACATAATATAAACCTTGTTGAAGACGAGGGTTTGAGAAATACAATGTATTATCGATATGCGCGCGGGATCACAGCATGCAGGGACTATTGTCACTAACCGAGTATATTATAAGCCACGGAGGGGGGGGACAAAACCTACTGTTATTATAACATACTTTTTGATAATAATATGAATTTTGCGGGTCAGCATCGTGTGTGTGCGACGCCATATAGGTACTTGTACATATATATTTTTTTTCACTTACCCTAAAGTAAAATAAATATCTTAGCATGCTTATATTGTATATATTTTATTATAATGTAGAACTATATTTCAGTTATTCTTAATTTTGATTCAACTAAATTCTTTTTTTTCGTTTTAATATAAGATATAAGACATTATTATTGCCATTTTTACTATTGGGGCTATCTGCCTGTACTTTCAATAATAATTAAATAAATAATAAACCTCCAATAATAGAGGCTACTACACCCACGCGGATTGTCATTTTCCTCCGTCTTTCAGAAGCATATAGGTATAACATAAAATATGGCAAATTGTACGTTCTGAATAATCTATTTAACTACGTTTTACATCAGAGTGAATTTACCTATTATCAGATTTATATGTACGAAATACGAATACGGAATAGTACCTTTCAAGTGAATTTCATAGGTTTTTATTTTAATTTTAATTTTAAAGGCAGTTATGAGCGTTTCAAAATGTACAAAGAATTTACAATTTAAATAACAATTTCATAACAAGTTTAAAAATAAAATTTTTAAAAAAACCTAGATAATCTACTCACTTTTAAATTGTATAATAAGTTAATTCGCTCTAATATTAAATACATATAACATAGTTAAATTTTAAGAGGATATTATACATGCATTTTTAGTCATTGTCTTACAAGTGCGTAATACATACCAAATGCACTCTTAGCAGTTCACGTTTAGCTACGTTATTTAAAAAAATTAGAATGAATTGACCTTTTATGAAACTTTATAGTGAGAATATTATGTGTTTGTACGTCCGAATTTTTATACTATAATTCAGATTTTAAGTGAGTTATGAGCATTTTTAATTTTCACTATATCATACACCCAAAACTTGCTAAAACATTTAACTATTACTTTAATAAGCGACATACGAACACAGATAATGTTCTTACCATCATAGGTGGAGATCGGGGGGGGGGGGCTTACGGGGGCTTAGTCCCCCCAAAATAAATGATTTGAAGTTAAAGACCCCCTAAGAGTATTAAACAAACAATACCGTAATTTTGTATAGTTCGTAGAACTTTTTTCATTATTTTATATTCTTATATCCACAATTATATAAGTGTACCTAGTACATTACATACACGATATACACTATATACCAATTTATTATTTACGGTAACATACCGAACAATTAAGTCACAATTCACAATAATATTATATTGTGTTTATATACCTTATATTGTACATATTTTGTACCAATTAGCCATCTATATTGAATAACATATTATACCATTCTATTTTAGATGGGAAAAATATTATTTCTTTTCCTAATTTTTGTTAATTCTAGAGAAGCGATAGCTATTATAGGACTATCGCTATAGCTGTATTAAACCTATCGTAAAGTTTATCGCGATTGAATGAATCGTTAAGGGGCCTCGCTATACCATATATTTAAGGAGCAACATTTAGGCAATTTCCAATCTTTTCGTCGCCGCCCGGGATCTATGTGTTAGTCGTAAGTGAATATTAGTGTGCGTGTGGTTCAATGCGGGTACCGCTTCCTTCCGCACCATCAATGCACGCACTCGCACTCACATGTCAATACGTATATTATCATCACGAAAAATTGTTTTTTTTTCACTCTAACATACGATTCTAATTCTAACAATGCGTCTTAATGGTTACCTCGATTTGCATTCTGACAGAATATTCTTTTTTTTCACAACATGTACAAGGGATCCATCGAGGCACATTTTTAAAATTGGACTTGGTTAGTTAAATATTTAAGCTTGAAGATTTGCAGTTTTTTATTTTTTACAATATTTATTGCAATTAAAATTAAAAAACATAAAAATATAGTTAGGTCATTCCCTCGTACATATTGTAGAGAATCCAAAAATTTTTACAGAATAAAAATTGTGATAATTGTCGACACGTATCGTTGGAATTAGAAACAGTAGTTTTTGACAAAAAAACATGTGGTGACGAGGCCCCTTGACCATTTTATACTAAACTATATTTTACTTATTGTTTGATGTTCTTGGAAGTACAATTCTTTTGAGATTGTGATTTAGATTTTTAATAAATAATTTATTTCAAATATGTTTGAAATATTTAAATTTAAATCGTTTATTAATCATTCTTTTTTATGTTTGTTACTATTTAAGTTGTTATGATAACGAGTGAACGAGAATAATTTTTTATGAGTGATCTAATGTAAAAATTAGTTTGTTGGGGGTGTGGGGGCAATGCCCCCACGGGTCTGTTTGTCATCAAATATTTGAGCCCCCCTTAAATTTCACAAGATATGCTTACCATTCAGTTTCATAAAAGGTCTATTCATTCTAATTTTTAAGCTCATTAGACGTGATCTACTGACCATCAATTTGCTATGTTACGCATTTGCAAAACGGTTACAACAAATGTACCCTGCTAAGCACCAAACGAAAAAAAGAGTTATAATTAAAAAATTTAAAACGGGTTTTCTGTCATATTTTATTTGTACGAGAAACATCAATAAACACAAGTTAAAAAAATCTAATATTCTTATATATTTAGTGAATAATTAATTTAAATAAATAATTATTGTAAGTATATTTTATTATTTTAAACATAATTAAACTATTTAAACTTATAAAATGCTATCTACAGTATATTTCACATTAAGAAACAAAATTAGTACTGTAAAAAATCAAATATTACTGAATCACTTAAAAATATGGTTTTATGTAACAAATAACTAACTGATGCCGGCTTCGGTATTATAATAATTAAACCAAATTATAGATTATATTATAAATTTATGAAATTTTATAGTACGTTTTGGGAATAGTTAATAGGTAATTATTATTTTCATTGATTAGCATTGTGAATTGTTTTTTGATCATGATTTGCAATTTAAGGATATCTCTACATTTAAGTTCAAAATTTAAAATACTAAAATAGAAAGATATGTGTATTTTCGACTAGATGTCCGATTATGAGGTAAGTGGTAATATTTAGATAAATTATAAGCTAAGATAACTGTATTACCATGGATACAAACATCGTAATTTAATCTTGAATAACAGTATAACACGTATACTAATTAAACACATTAACTTAAATTGTATATTATTTTCAAAATTTACACAAATTATTAATTAACACAACCTGAAAGGCGAAATAACAAGTAATGAATGCTAAAAAAAACAGCACTAAACGAAAAACGCTGCTCCCTCGGAATGATAATAAACCGTTACTAAATCAAAAAGTTAAAACTAAATCGTCTACACTTAGAACGCCTAATCAAAACGCTAATGTCGCAATTCTTGAAAACACGTGTAATCATATTTCAAATATTGACCTTGACAATGAGGTAAAACAATGTTCAACCACAAACAATAATAAGGCAAATGAAAAACAAGATGGTTCTAATCCAATTTTGGAATTAAAAGAAGAATCTCAAAACCCGGAACTTCCAAAAATGAGCAGCTTTAACACCAGATATCAGCTAAATTCTAAAAACTATGTTCAAGAACTTCATAAAGCATTGATAAAAGAGTGTAACTATAATTTATTAGATTATACCTCTTTAAACGCATCATTAGACTTTGAGACATTGACCAGTGTCACTAGTCGGACGTTGAATGCTATAAAGGTACAATAGAAACTAAAATAGATAAAAGGATTAAACATTTTAATAAAAATAGGTACATAATACGAATAATATTATAATATATTGAATACATGACTGTAATATTATTGAAATGCCGATGTGTATTCATAATATTATCAATTTACATAGTACCTATATATTTAGCGTTATTCGTTATGATCGTTTATTGATTATTTGCAGGATCAAAAAATATTTTCGGTATTAGGATATTTTCCAACAATTTCTCTAGAACTGAACAACCGTGGTTGGGTGGAAAAACGAGATCCGTACAGACCACCAACAAATTATTCTCATTATTTAAAATCACCACGTAAATATTTTAACAATACCCACGTATATGCAGAGCAATTTAATACCTTATGCTACAAATATATAAGTGTATAATTTAAATTTCAAGCATATATGGTCAATTGGATCGAATCGCCTCCACTGATATCGCCCATTAATGAAAATGAAGCTATCATAGAGCGCCTGAGAAGCGCTCAATCTTGGAGTATTCTTAAAGATAAAAAATCGGATTATATTTTCGTCACAAGAAAACGGTTGATTAACTGGTCCAATTTAAGTGAATTGACATCAGTCAGTCAGATGACGAGACACGTGTTTTGTACTAAAGTACCTATAACTACCTATATACTACCTATTTTCAACTAGTTATTAATTATGAAATTTGCCTTGATTATTGAGAAATCATTTTATGTTGACTTTGGTTCATGTAAAATAATAAGTTTTATATTTTTAAAAAATAATAGAATTCAGCTGAACACTGTCTACATTATTCATTTTTGATCACAGCTATTCGTATAAATGAAATAAACTTATAAACGAAACTAAAGAAGTAAAGAACAAACAATTCATATAAATACATTATTTACATAATATTCGATGTGAAAAAGTGGTTTCATTTTTTGAGGGTCTAAATTTCGTTAGGTGTTTCAAATTATTAATATACATTTTTAATGGGATCTACAAAAGGCAAACTTTGTTTATAGTGAATTAAATGCAATTTTTAAAAAGTGCTTAATTTTATTTATCGTTTTTCGTAAGTAGTTACAATTAAGAAAATTATGTAAATGAGATTTAGTTAATGTAAAAATAAAGTTTTCAACTGCCACAACATATTAATATATTTTATTTCAAATGCTTATATAAATTTATTTTAAAACACTAATGAAACTAATGTATATGAGTATATTATGTATCTCCATAACAGATATGTATTGCCATTTATCAAGCTGATTAATTAAACATTAGGTTAAAATATATATTTTTAAATGTAGAATGGTTTGGCACAATGTTTGGAATCTTACAAAAATGCGGTTACAAATTTGATGTTTCCGAGATGTCATTATATTCGATCTGAAGCTGACAGTGATGCGTTTGTGGAAGATTACATTACAACAGCGTTAGTAAGCACACTGAAGATTATTGTTAAAGCGATTGAGAATAATAAAAAGATTTTCACTGAAAATGGCAATGTAACAGTTTTGATTTAATAGAAGCTGTACGAGTATAATATAATTTTTTTACTCACCAGATCCCATACACAATTATTGATTTTGTGAAACGATGTGTATCAAAATTTTTGAGTATACAAATGACTGGTAGTACAGAAGTAGACATGTGGATGTTTAATAGTCAAAAAGAAGTATGGAGCGAATTTATGATTCATTACACAAAACTGATTATCGATAGTAATGCCAAATTTGATCATAAGTATACATATGAATTAGAAGTAAATCAAAGTTTTATAAGTTATTACTTTTAACTTATTAGTCATAATCTTTTAAAACAAAACAAAAATGTAGGTAATGAAAATATATGTGTTTTGAACTCTTGAGATTTTTTTTTTAAAATTACTATCGACTTTCCGTCACTTGAGCTGCTGGACTTAGGTTCTTGGTAAAAAGAACCGAGGTTCACAAACAAACGATAAGTGGCACCGGAACCAATATTATCTTATTAGATTTCAAATTATTTCTTGTAAAATAACCTTCGGAATTATTAATACGCATAAAGGCATAAAGTATAAAGCAAATTAAAGAAAACCAAATCTTACAACATTTAAAATGATACCACCTAGTTGTTCAGCTTTAACTATTTCTAAATTGTAATAAATAAACAATAATATTATTATATTTATTATAAAATATAATTTTAGTTCAAAGTACACATCATTCAATGTACATAATTATTATTTTAATTTTATTTTTAAATTGCATTTACTATAATTATAAGCTAATAACTATGTAGTTGATACTGTAACAATACAAAAAAGAATATATCCTTCTAAAGCATGACTTTATTAAAATCCGTTGTTCTAAAAATTGGCATTAAATACATTTAATATTATGTTATCTTAGTGTATGCCTTTGGAGTAAGTTTTATATCTTTAAACCCAATTTACTTTATTTCATCATGTCAATTTTTCTGGTATCTTAAATTGTAGAAGCATAATATTTTGTATGCTTTTTTTTATGGTAAAATTATGATTAGATACATAAAAAAGCGTTTTTGATATAGGCTATTTAGTTACACTAATATATTTTTTCAGAAACTCATATTAGTGTAATAAAATGGCCCCTCCAGTAATTATAGAAGGAAATTTTTCATCAAAACTACTTCTTTTTTGTGCGTTTAATAACCATGGCAATACTAAGGGCACTTCATCGTGGTTCACAAAAAAAAATAACAAAAGAAAAGACCTGAGAATTTATAAACATTTTTAAATTCAAGTAAATTAATATTTAACAAGCTGAAATTTTTTTTTTTTAACTTTACGTCGACCGGTGTATATATGTATTTAATATTGGAAAAAGTTGCTATTTAACTATTATTATTGAACAAATTTCAAACATTTCAAACACATTTCTATTATTGTTAACGGTTTGTCTAAAATCGAAGAAGTGCTCCATCCGATTACAAAGATTGGGTAGCTGATAACAAGAAATTAGGATTTTTCTATACATTTTTGTTTACAAAATGCACCAAAGCTATGCAGGTATAATACAGAATATGTTCATATCCACCACGTGTTATTAGATTCTTTCTACCAATGTGACAGTAGAATAGTGATTTCTGATATTTTAATAATTTGAATATTAAATCTGTTGTATGATATAGCTAGATGTTTATGCAAAATGTAAATATTTACTAGAAAACGTGAAAAACTATTGTCCTCAACATTATATAGATGGGATTACTAATACATGGATTATGAAACCTTCTTCAAACTGCTCTGGTCACGGCATTATGTTGTCTAGAGATTTGCATACAATAAAACGAAAAATTTCAGAATCAGGTGTTTTGAGGAATAATTATATTTTACAAAAATATATAGGTAAAAATAATATGCGGTATTTCAAAGTAACGACATTAAAAACATCAATATCATTATTATTTTTAGAAAGACCACTTTTGGTCTATACATGTAAAATTGATTTGAGACAATGGTTTTTAGTGACCAATATGAGTCCAGTAGTTGTGTGGATGTACAAGTTAGTATCCAAATAAACAGTTTGAGTACGTAATATTCTATGGAATATTGAAAGTATTTGCGAGATACATATTATAATTTATATTATATACAATTCCTTATAATTTGTAATTGCCAGGGCACTATGTGGGCAACATATCGTTTATAATAAAAAATGTTTAATTAATCAATTTTTATTTACAGAGAAGGTTACGTCCGATTTTGTGCCAATAGTTTCTCCATGCAAAACATGCATGAATCTATTCATCTCAGCAATGTAAGACTGCAAATGAAATATCGAAAAATTAGGAATCCACAAGTACCCGATGAGTGCATGTGGGATTACAGAGAACTACAAGACCATTTGAGGTATAATTGGTATAAGACAACTTACCGCAGAGATTTAAGAGGCTTCATTTGTAATTTTAGTCGAAAACTACTTATAGGACTGTTTAAAGTAATACGTTGAAAGTAGCAAGGTTTATCCCAATTTTCATTCTCAAAATATATTATCCATATCAATTACTCAGGGGCGTCTTCACGGGGGCGGGGAATCTCTCCAGGACCAATAAAAAATGTATACCAATTTAATGTAAGTGCGGGAGGGCACTAATCCTTCGATTTATCGTAGAAATAATGAACATATATCTCTCCCCCAACAATGAAAATTTCTATCTACACCACTGCATATTCTATATATGATATATGAAATCACACTGTTTTAAAAATTACAAAAATTCAAACTAAAGTACATTGGAACTTCGATGGCTCTAACGCGTGGAACGTATCAAAGTCAATTTTTGATCTTTCGATAGAATGTCTTGGCCCCTGCATTTGATATACCTACGTAAAATATTCTCTATGATTACGTACATAGCTCAAACGTTAGCTCAAATTTGTTTGCCCCCGACCGATTACAGTTATCGACGGTTCACTAAATTTAACCAAATAATACACTTCTAAAAATCTGGTGCGCTTGACCCTAACCGTATGTTTTAAGAATTAAAAACGGTGTAAGCATTATGACGTTGTATTAGAATACCCAATACGTTAGTTTATATTAGTGTTAGAGTATTAAATAGTGGTATTTCATGAAACACCTACATAGTTATTACTTATTACTTATTACATACATTAACCAAATTAATCCGATAAAACGTGTAGTATTAAATTCAACCTTGGTATTTTATGAATTCCCGGTCATTGTTCAAATATAGTTGATGTATTGGATTTCAAACCAAAATCAATCGTGTATTAATTTTGATAAATAGGTAATGTAAGTAATGTAATTAAAAAAATTGTGAACTACAATGTATAAATTATGACTATGATGGCTCCAATCATAAAAAAAATATTTTTTTTAGAAAATATAATTAATAACTAATAATCATAATAATAAAATTAATTGCTAGAAAAAATGTGATTCATAATATATTTTTTTAGATATGTATAGATAATACTAGGGCAGAGGAATTGTAGCTCTAATAAGTAATAAATCACCAAATATGCACTAAAATGTACAACATATGCATTAAAAATATGAATTTTAAAATTATTATGCATATTATAATGCATTAAAAATATTTATTTAAAAATAAGATTATTGTGGCCCGTATTGATATTATCTTTTGCAGTGAAAAATATCTGTACATGGATAAAATTAATAACCGGAAAATACATCTAATCGATGTTAACAGTCAACAACCACATTAATATGATCAAAACTTTAAATAATTTTAAATTCAACATTATTTTGGTTGTATATTAAATATTTAAATTAAATAAAAGCTTTAAAAATATTGATAAAATGATAAATTATTGAAAATATGCAGCTTAACGTATAGAATCGAAGAAATATGTACTAAAACCACAAAAAGTTCATGTTGCATTTATATGCAAAATAACATTTCAAAACTAACAAAGTTTCAGCATGAAACGTATTTGTTTCTTACTCTGCTATTTTTGTGATCGTGCAAAACAAATATGCAAATGCTAAAAGTCCTCTGCCCTAGATATTACCTTAGAGTCAAAGTCTTATATTTCATTTTTCAGAAAAATTGGACAAGAATATGTATGGGATGAATTAATATTTCCCGGAATGGGCGAGAGTGTTTACGCAGTGTTGAAGGCTGCTACGGACACTTCGTTTTACCGCGACAAAACTTTTCAATTATTCGGAGCCGATTTCCTAATCACTGAAAACTTTATTCCTTATTTGATCGAGATCAATTCAATTCCCGGACTTAATCCGTCGACCAGCACTATCGCCAACTTGGCGCCTATGCTCCTTAGCGATATCGTGAAAGGTATGTCATTGTAAATTAATTTTGTGTTATTTATGAATAGGTATGCCTACGTTTATTTAATTTATTTTTGTAATATTTGTTATTCTTGATTTAATAATTCATATTTTATTATTTTAAGTATAATAAAATATGCTTAAGCACATTTTATTGTATCGAAGAAGAAAATATATTTTTCTCTTACGGCCTACTCACTACTCAGTCACAATAAATAAATAAATTAACAATATAGCTAAATGGTTATAAGACACAAATTATTTTTTACCCGCCTAATTTTACACCTAATATCGAGAGTCTATAACCATAACTACAATGTGCATATACGTTTGCCACACACGAGAAAACTGATAACATAACTGTGCATAACTATATTATACCGGTGTTTCTTAACCTTTTTGATATCGCGGAACACCAAACATATATATTGTTTTTATGCGGAACCCCTATCGAAATTATGTTTAAAAAAGTATGAACGTTAGGTGATGTAGATAAAGTACTTTCGCGGAACCCCTAAGTGAGATCAGCGGAACGTTAAGAAACACTGTATTATACAGTCATTGCCAGATAGATTGACACGGCAGCGGTGGCGGCAGGCGCGGTTCTAGGACTAAATTTTCGTATGGGCAACAGTAGATTTAAAATTAGGTTTTAACTGCAAATAATATTTCTTATTTCCTCCCCCTTCCCTACAATTTTTTTTTAATAAAATTATAGTATTATTATTATAGTGTATAGCTTAAAATATTCATATTAATTATAATAGATAGGTAATAAAGGTTTTAAATATAAAAATAATAGAGTAATCCATAGTTTTGAAATAATTATGTATAGTTATGTTTATTTAAATTTAACTGTCAAAAAAGTTCAGACTGTTCAAACTTATTTTAAGAAAAATAGTAAGCTAAATTTGAAATTGTATTCTTCTGTTTTTCATGCTTGCAAACACTTCAAGGACAGCAGTTGGATCTTTTAATAATTTATCTGAGTTTTCAAAATCAATTGATAAAAGTGTAAGGCTACTTAATCGTGAACTCTTCATAGTCGATCTTAAATATGTCTTAACACGGCGCATGGTGGAAAAACTGCGTTCTGCACTAGCTGAAGACACAGGAATGGCCATAACCAATTCAATTATTTTTTTTACATGGTCAAAAGTCTCACCGTAGTTGCTTATTTGTTGATGTAGGTCAGATAATGTTAAATTATCCAAAAATAAAGATTTTCCAATCAGACACTGGTTCTTCAATACTTCTATAAAGTCATTAGTTGTATATGGTTGATACATATTACCTAATTTAACTAACAAATCTGAATTTAGAAATTCACTTGATTTGGGGTCACTTGCATGGATATAATTCAATATTTCATTGTTTTGGGTAAATCTATAAATCATTTCATTATTCATATTATCTAAAATCTGGAAAAAGACTCTTTTAAATTCATTTTCTGTATCTTTAGAGGACATGTTTTGTTTTTCTTTTCTACTAGTACTAGCACCAAGTGTTGAATAAGTTAAATAGTTATCCAGTGTTGATGAAATTCTTAGTTCTCTTGTTGGACTTAGTGTATCGTTAGGTTCAATATTCGAAGTCTGAAATACACTTACTGCTTCATTGTAAATATTGATGAATATTTTTTCTGACCTTAAATTGATCAATTGTTCCATAGTGGATTTGATCAATTTTGCACAACGGCTATAGTCAAGTGTTGTTGTCTGTAAGTTTAATGATAGAATATTTACTAAAGATAAAATATAATCCAAACAAAAAAGTAACACAATAGTTTTTAAAGAATTCATTTGAATTAGTAAACCCTTAGCTTCAGCAGCTTCCTTAGATTTTGAACTTTCAGTGCACTCTTTTAATGCTGTTAATACTAATGTAAAGTTGTTTTTAAAGTAACGAATACTTTTAAATTTTGATACCCAACGTGTGTCACAGTGCATGGGGACTTTCGACCCAGTTTTATCAAAAAATACTTGATACCTTAGTGTTGATGATGACTGAAATGCATAAACTGCTTCCAAGAGACCTATAGTATCATGTACTTCTTCTACCTTTCTTGAAACGTCAACTAAAACTAAATTCAATTTATGTGCATGGCAATGTATATATGGACACAAATTTCTGCAAGCTCTAGCAGCGACATTATCACATAGATAATATATTAGTAAGTTCGTCATCAATGTAATGATTATAATATAATTGTAAACTATCATTATAATTTATCAAATAATGAAATATCTTATTTTTGTATAAAAATAACATTTTTTAAATAATGGGCACCAGAAATTTTGGTATGGGCAGCTGCCCACCCTGCCCATACGCTAGAACCGCCACTGGGTGGCGGCACTTTTCAGTAGGTGTAGCCCAAAATAAGGTAGGCGGAAAAAAAGCCCCGAAAAAAAATCCAAAGAAAAAATCCCACAGAACTAAAAAGTACACGCGAGTACCATACAAATTGTAGTATTGTTTATTTTTTAAATATTTCGTTTATTATATAATCGAAAAAGTATAATACAATTATACTTTTGTACAATAGTTCATAATATAGATAACAGATAATAATCATACATAATATTAACTAATGGCCTAGTAGCCAATGTTACTAAGATGAATAATAAATGAATAAATAATAAATTGTTGTATAATTAATGTAGCATGTACCTAAGACTGATGTTCTTTTGACTGTAAGTTCTATAGACGTACAAAATGACCTAAGCTCAAAATTATGGAACATGGAATATTAACGAAAATACAATTAGAAGTTTAATAATTTACGCCAATATTTTCTATTTAGTACTTACATCCATTTAATGAGAACCACTGGTCTTCGGCACCACCGCCGTGTCAATCTATCTAGCAACGACTGTACAAAATTGTTGTAGTACTACCACCTCCAGTAGTGGTTAAATGACTTTGTCATGTGGGTGGGATGAGACTAATTTTTAATACACACTTTGATTATTAAAAATACAAAAAATACATTTAAATGATATAAGGTATATTTACTAAATCAAAATATAAGCTAAATTTTGTTAAGTAGGTACGCAAATACTCAATATTACTTATATACTTATACAGGTCATACATGTAATATAATATAAATACTGAAAAAGGTCATAGGGGGGGGGGGGACGTAACCACCACTCAACCCAACAACCGCTGTGCCACCCATGTTTAATAAATTATTTTTGTTGCCTCAACGTTTGTTTTATACTATATTATAGTAACGGTGGATTACGAGAAAAACTCGAACGCCGACACGGGGCTGTTTATGAAAGTTGTGCCAGAAAAGTGGAAACCACCAGCTGTGGTTGGGGGTTTAGGTTCCGTCGCGGTCGCGGTAAACGGCGGAAATTCATGTAACTTGCCGCCGGTCACCATGGATCACGGTGCAAATGTTAACAACTCGTCGGTGGCCGCGGCCTTTGAACCAGCACCGTTCACGACTGGATACCACAACCAGTGGATGGACAGTGTGAATAAAAAGTTGGCGGCACTTCGGCTACGGATCAACGACCGGAAGACGCCAGACGACAGTAGTGTTCTATGCAGTAAGCCCCGCAATACGTGATAATCTCAAATTACCGCGAGATATATTATACATTTTAATGCATAAATATTTTTTTACTCAAGAAATAAATACTATTATAGTGGTGTGTACTTTGGTATTTTTTAACATTTCACAAAAATTGTTTCGTGGAGTTTAAAATGGATAATCTGTGACTTGGCCCTTTTTTAATGGTTATTATTTTTTTGTTATAGGTATATCATTCCTTTTTTATGGCTTCAGCATAGTGGGCGCTATCTTGGGTTTAATCATAATAATAAATTTAATTACGGTAGACGACAGCTGGTTTTTGCTATATGCCATGGTGCCAATTTATTCAATGGCACTTCATGCAATTAAAACTACCCTCCCTAAAGCGACATACATTTTGAGAAACTTTCTAGACTTTTCCTTTTGCAATGTACGACTTTATGTCAAATTTCATGTATCAATTTACTGCCATTATGATTATCATTAGTATGAGAAAATTCAAATTTGCGCCCTCTAATATCTTTAACTAAAGGCTAATTTTTACTTTTTTTTTATCAAAACTGATAAAGTATTTGAATTCAGCACCCTTATTTATACCTAAATTGGTGTATCGTATATTATGTTTTATATTTTATTTGAACGAAATGGCCGTACATCAATCAACATTCAATTACCTAACATAGAATAATAAAAATTAATAAAAAATTAATGTTAAATATTTAAATATTCAAATCAGTTTCAGTAAATTCTTATTAAGCATATTTAAGCGCATATACTCACTAAAAAAAAAAGATTATTACATCACTAGTAAAAAGTATGATCCAAGTATGTAAGCTAAGATTCCACATTATTTAACTTGCCTCCTGTGAAAGATGACTTATTGGAAAAAGGTGATTGATAATCACGCTAGTCAATTATTACGGCTTATTATTAATTATTAGATAAGTAAATAACAATACGACTATTAAAATCCAGTAGACAATAAATAACTTGTTATACCAAGTTGTTTGCTTTGTCAATTACGTTACTAATTTTACAAATAGAACCTAATATTTATTATTAAAATAAATAAATACACGAGTGTCATTTATTTGAAATGTGTAAAATAACATAAGATATTAGTTCTTAATATGAAAAAACGGAACAGGTGTCTAATTTTAATCGGCGACTAAAAGCTAATGCTAAATATTAAGCATTATTAATTTGATAAAAAATATTTTGTAATTTTGTAAGAAGTTAAATAGGTACTCTACTTGATGTTTCATCTTTATCTTGAGTACACAAAAAATAGATGCTGGTGTATTAGATTTGATTATGTGATTGATTTGCTTGTTCGTCTTTTCAATGTCAAATTTCACAAATGGATTGTAAAATTTGATTTACATCTTTATGAATAAAAAAGAAAATATTTGTTTCAAAACTTACCGAACATTTTAGACGGTGTACTATGTGCCTTTAACAGCGAACTATCATCAAAAAAGGTTGAATTTAAACTTAAACCCATCTTCAGAATTCATATTATAAAGATTATTGTCATCTGTACTCGAAGTTTCATTTCTAATATTAAAAATAATAATTTCTTTATACAGCTCGTCCCGCACATGTCACCCGGGACTGAAACCGCTCATTTCAGCCCTGGATATACGTACTATTCTATCATATTTAGATATTTTTCAATCGATGTATTTTATTTTATTACAATACCAGATAATATATTAATATATTATATATGTACACATTTAAAAGCTTATAGTAATAAATAATAATTTAGATGCTTAAAAATTTGTAGTTTATATTTTCAACGCATAATAATAGAAATAATATTTCTCACTCGTCTGTTGGTATTTAATATACGTCTTCCATAAAAAATAAGACAAGGTTGAAATCCCAACTAGTGTGTTCAGAGTTTATATTTTATATACTTTATACACAATGTCCATGCGTAGGTATTTGAGGTATTGTTATGAGACTTCTCCAAGGGTGGGCTGAATCATATAAATTGTATTGAAATTTCGTCCCAAAAACACATAACCTCGGAAACATTTCGAAGAAATTGAACACAATGGGAACGATATATATAACTACCCTACACCCCCTCCCCCAACATTAGTTCACCAACCACGTATTTACTCGAGTGGTGACCTTTACCACCACGAACTGGACACAGGGCAGCACTATAGTTAGTTGTTCGAAGCACATCAACAGTGTAGTACTTACAGAGGCATACGCAGCGATTCGTAGACGAAGTTATCGAAACCCGGTGTTCATCTTTCATAAAATAATCAAGGTAATTATTAAAACATCATTAAAATTCTTTATTCTTTAATAGTATTAGTTCTTTCTTCACTCATAATAATGATACATAGTTTAGTTGTTATTGAGCTAAATAACAATACAATATTTCCTAAATTTAGACTACTAAATATTTTTTGATTAAATCAACTGTCTTTTGATTATTCGGGACAAATACAGAGACTCCAATAAAAATAATACTATTTTGGTAGGTAACAAAATAATCATAAAAACCACTGCCGAATTACAATAATATAATATTTTACCAATTTCGATATTGGTTCTACATTTTATATTCGGCATTGTTTTAAGAACATACAATTTGCCATAAGACCGGCGTTTAAGTTAAAAAGCGACAAGTAGTTGCTCCCTTCGTATGTTCCGCAGCAGCTGTTCGTCAAGACTTTAACCGTGTTATCAATATATCTGCACTCGACACTTGCCGAATAAACCCGCCTGTGATAAATGATAGAAATAAAAATACTATAACTTCAAAATTAAGTTAGAGTGACAAATTCACAATTTAACAACATTGCTAACTCATTAATCCACGTGTTTTAAAATAAAATAAAACATGGAGAATTTGTACCTAATAGTAGATAATAGGTAAAAAACGTATTAGGGTTATATCGAGCTGTTATTTATTCTGAAAGATGAAATTATATTAAGTTTATGAAAATGGTTACTTTGTTAATAAAGATATTTTTTGTGTTTTTTTTTAAATTTTAGTTGAAATAAATATGGATCAAAATCCTTTTGATGATTCCGTTGAAAATGTTCATGATCTGAATGAAAATGAAAGAGAATTTGATGAATCAAATCCGCTCGATAATCTGAATTTTCACCATTTTCAAGGTGGGTATCAAATGTTTTTAACATTTTACTTGCTTGTAATATTTGAATCAATTTCATAATAAATAAATGTTGATTTTATGAAATACTTAGGTAACATGGTATTAATAATATTGAATTTTAAATTGTGAAGTAACCTTCGCATGCCATCGATATTTTGATATTGTCCACTTAACACTTACTACCTAAAAAATAAAAAAAAAACTTAAGTCTTACAGAAAATATTCCATACAATTACATATTTTAGTTTTAAGTCAAGAGCCACAGAGTTTAAGAGTAGTTATGTTCATGAGTATGACTGACAATACATTTACGTCTCTACTGACGGGTTGTACTATTAAGGTAATTAATCTATATAGTGAGCTAATGATTCCTTAAACAAGATTTAGTGGGCCGATTGGTGCATTAAATTTTAGTATACCATTAAATAAAATCAATTTTTTATGAAACACGAAATACAAATAGGTAGGTACCTATATAATATTTTCGATTTTGAATTCTTTACTGATATTGCCGGACAGTTGCGGTCAAGGTCTTAACATTGAACGTGGTTGAAGTTAAATCCTGATTTAAGCCCTATCGTGTTAGTGTAGTAGTGTACTATTTACTCAGTGGTGTATAATGGGCCATATTAAGACGCCATACCCCCATGCTTTGTCTCAGTCTTACAAACGATGTCTTACAACATAGTACATTGTACGTTCTGATTAATTAATTAAACTCTGTTATGTTTAATATTACAGTGAATTGACCTATAATCAAATTTAGTAGTAAGAAGATTATCTAGTCGACAACATAGGTTTTTTTTATACTTCAGTTATAAAGCGAGTTCTGGGCTTTTTAAGATGTACCTACAAACAATTTATTATTATGAAGCCCTCATAGCTCACTTAAATATTGAAATATAAAAAAACCTATGTTGTAGATTAGATAATTTTCTTGCTACTACATTTGATTACACATAGGTCAATTCACTGTAAGATTAAACAAAACGGAGTTAAATTAATTATTCAGAACGTACATTAATACGCTATATGTTATGTGTTTGCAAGACAGAGACAAGGCATGCGTGTATAACATTCCCTTAATTGATAAGATTAAGCATTAATCCCCCCTAGCGTATCTGTCTTATCTATGTAATATTCGAGATGTGCCGCTAAGAGGACCGTACGCGCTCAAGTCACACCGCCGGTTTATCATTTTTTTTTGCTTCGCCGGTTTTGTCTCGTAGTTCTCGTACTCTCGTTCCTTTTTCCACAATGGCTGAAACGACGGCCGCTCTCTTCGTCCGGTTTTTGAGTGTGCTGTACGCCTGTACGCGTCGTCGTTATCACGCGTCTACTGTGTGCAAAGTGTGCCGGCCATTTGCGTCGTTTGTATTACCTGTATTTTACTCATCGATTCCGATTGTGCGAAGTGTAGGCATCAACTCGACATTTTGCTTCGCGCTTCGTCGTGGTTGGCGTGTTGCCGACGTTGATATCATCATTGTGCACTTCTTACGTATCCAACGAGAATAGGTAGGTAGTAGGTACCTTTTTTTTTCTCTTTGCGAAAGCTGTGATTATAATTTAAACTCTATTATTATGACTACTTTCCTATTATGTATTTCCACCCAATAGTAATACGGTACCTAATTTTCTAATATAAAAGTATAACATATTCTATAGAAAGCCGCTTTTGTAAACTATTGGACATTTTTTACTTTTGTCCATCGAAAGTACCAACTAGATTCTCTTTCTTACCAGAAAAGATGCTAATGAAGAAAATCGAAGCACTTTAACTGTCCCTAAACTTGATGTCAGATACAAAAAAAAAAAATTAAATAAATAAACTAAAACACACACATTGTAAGATCAATACATTATCGGTCCGCTCAGAATCTAAAATTAAAGCATTCTCTATAAAATAACAAAGTTAAGTCAGGTCTTATATGACCACATATTGCTGATAATTAACAAGTTTAATTTGAACTGATAACTCTTAGTATAATTTTCTTATCTGCTAAATCTGGCAAGTCTATTATTTTGTTATGTTTTGATTTTTCAATTCAGGTTAAAAACTTGGTTGTGTTCGAATATGAACCAAGATCGCTTTTTCGGTTGGCTTTCCTAAATATTCATAGACAATATACATATTCAAATAGATGATGTGATTGATGTATTTTCTGCCAGTAAAAAAAAAATAGCTCTTATATTATAATTATTTAGTTTTTATATAATCATTTATTAAAAATATGTATTTAAACTTTTGAGCATTAAATAATGCTAAATAAGGTACTGTTTACTATGTTAAATGTTTTTGTACCTATTTTAACTGAACAAGTTTGTTGCATTTGAATTTCTCTTAAGTGTCGCAGTAAGAGATATTTTGTGTTTTGACCTTCCTGAAAAATTATCCCAAATACACCACTGCATATGAATTATACAGTGATTTATAAAAAAAAAAAACTTAAATAATTTGTTATAAAGTAACTTATAATAGATTATTTTGTTAATACCACACTTAATAATCAATCAATAAAAATTTTGTTTATTACTTAACCCATTGTAGCCATTAATATTTTGTCAATACTTTTTTTTTCATTATTATTAATTTTATTTAAAAGTGCTATTGTCATTTGCCATTTAATGCCAATAGTTTCATCTAACATTTTTCACAGTTTCATAAATAATATTTTTTTGTCAATCCTAGCCAGCTTACATACTAACTCGCATACTAACATGCCGTAAAAAAAAAATATTATATTACATTATATTGTATAATACATTTAAGAAAAATCATATACTTCTCGGGTTTTTAAATTGTTGTCAGTTTGTACCTACCATTTCTAATAAATTATTTATACCTTCATTATTTGAAATTTTTGTTGAGATTTGACAACTTAAATAATGTTTGTTTTTTTGAGCAACCATAGAAAATTGGGTTTATGTTAGTTAGCAATAATATATTTATTTAATACTGTCTTTAAATCTAAAAATCAAAATATTGAGTTTTATGGCACAAGTATTCACTTAAATATGTACAGTACAAATTTACAATGGTGTTGTAAAAAATGCACTGAGAGGAGAACATTTATTATGCAACATCGTTTTCATTTTTTCAAAATGACAAATATAAAAGAAGCGGGTAAGTGGATGTCGTTCTGTTGTACATTAGGTTTCTAAGAGGTCGCTGTATATTAAAATACAGAATTCAATGATATCAAATCATTGTATAAATTAAATTAACTTTTATCTTTTTCTTATTGATGCATATTAACTTAACTGAAAATCATTAACTTGCCCAGCAATGCCTAAAATAATATTCAAAGAAATAGTGCGGGTTGTGTTTTCCTTATCTGCAGAATCAACATCAGGGTTTTCAATCAGTATTATTTTGTAGACGGTGAAGTTAATGCCAAAAAATATTTTGTAGTTTTACAACCGAATAGCATTTTGGGACAGCTAACAGCTTCTTGAATTATAAAAAAATACATATAAGTATAATAAATAAATGGAATTTTCGTATTTTTTCAGACAAACAGGTGAAAACTGACCTAAAATCTAAATAAAAAAATATATATTTATATAGATTTAATAAATTAGGTAATTTAATTTTTATGCAACTTGTATTTACATATATTTTTATCACAGAAATTAATAACATTACGTATAAAAATATTTTTCTAATTTATAGCGTATACTTAATCAAAATGTTTTGGTTTTTAGGGTATATTTTAAGAGTATGTTTAAGATAATTGCAAATGCAATTAATTTTTCATTAAAAGAACCCTAGTGACTGACAAAACAAAGGTGCCCTTAATGGTTTGATAAAAAAAATTAAAGATGTTTGAATTAGTAAACAAGTTTACTTTGCATCAGTTTACAGAGCATATATTTTACATTTTTCATACCTTTTAATATATTCAATATTAAAAATTGACAAATTTATAAAATGTAAATTCTTGTCAGTAATTTGCTAAAATTGAAAAAGTGCTTCTACCTACCGATGCAAATAAAGTTGCTTACCAATTAAATTATTTTTACATATTTTAAATTAAATGACTAGAAATACTTAAATTTTGGCAGTCATACAGGTATTTCCCGTCCATAAATTGGTTTTGAATATTCGTATAACTATGATGTGGGTGATAGGTGGAGAGTATATACACACTAATGATAATTTACTGCAGAAACTCAGAGACAAGCAGTGATAGCAAAGAACAAAATAATTGCCTTAATTCAACCCTTTAAAAATGTCCATTTGCAATCCCCTTAAGTGATTGCGCACATTTTAAAGACATATTTAGTGATTTTTAGGCCATAAATTAATGCATATTTTAAGGTTTTTAAGGGCATTAAACCCCAATTATGATTTATCATACAAATATATATTTATTAATCTACAATAATATAATAATAATTTATTATTGTTTAAGCTTTAATGTATGTATATCAGAATATTTATGTATTCTTAGTTTAATGATTAGTGTCTATTTTATGAACATATATCTATCATTAGTATTGACATACTATTTTAGACATTTTATCCAATTATACAACAAATTAGTAGGTACCAAATTTATAGAAAAAAAGTTAAAAAATCAATAATTTAGTGTCTTATTTTTTTTTTGCAGGGGTTTTAGGACGTCCTGTTGAATTGGTAACAAATTGCATTGAAATATTTTCTGGACAAGATTGGAAGTTGCAAAAATACAGGATATATTTTAATCCAAATGTTGAAACCAAAGTCAAAAAAGAAATGTTAGTTAAACATATATCATTTTTGGGTGAATGTGTTCTTGAAGGAAATATTATGTATAGTTTTATCAAATATGAACATAAAGTAAGTCTTTTCCAATATCTTATACAGAAATACATTTTTATTTTACCAATTTTTTGTAGGAAGTTAACATATACGAACACAGTGGCGATAGTGGTTTGCTGGTAATGATCACTATAAATCACATATCTGAAGTTGAAGGAAGTGACATAACAATAGCACCAATTGTCATAGAATTTTTAAATAATTGTTTAAGGCATTTAAAATGTATTAAGGTTGGATCCAATTACTATGATTCTGAAGCTACAGTAAATATTCATATAATTTAATAATTATTATTAGTGATGGGCATAATCGAATGATTTCGATAATCGAATGATTAGTAATCGAGACATTTTCATAATCGAGAGAATCTCTCGAAAAATAACTCGAAATTAAAATCGTTTTTTCCTATGAAAACAATAATCGAATGATTAGTAATCGAGAGAATATCTCAAATTAAAATAATTTATTCGTATGATAAGAATAATTGACTATTATTACGTATTTAGAGAATCAAAAAATTACTCAATTAATACACTTGAGTAAATAATTATTAATTAAATTTTGCTTTCTATATTTGTTGATATATATTATATTTATAATTAAAATAAACTATAATTTAGGAATAATAATAAGTAATAAACTAATAACCATGATGTATTAATAATTTATTATTAATAGATGCTTTTATTAAAATACAGATTTTCATTTTTTTATTTAATAATTATTATCTAAATTTTAAATTAATCTGCTGGTCTAAAATTTGATTACTCGATTATTTTATTTTACTCATAATCGAAATTATTCGATTACTCTATTATTTTAGTCATAATCGAAATATCTCGATTCTTTTTCATAATCAAGATATCTCTATTATATATCTCGATTATGCCCATCACTAATTATTATTAAGGATCATAGAATAATTACTGAAAACTAAAATAGTTATTTGTAATAAACAAGGTTTGGGACTTTTAGCACCTATATTCATCAAAATAAGCTCTGAAATAAGTATTTAAACATTTCATTAGAAGCATTCAAATGAGCATAAAAATATTAAAATTGGCAAAAAAAAACAACCTAAACTATCAATACATTTTTTTGATATACTATGATTTAATTTTTATAATAAAAAACATTAAATTGTTTTTAACTTTTTAGCCTTTAGAGTCGAAAACATTTTAACTTCTGTATTATTCTTTTTATATATTTTCTGAGAAATTTTCTAATCGAAAAAAATGTATTAATTTGGTTGAATAGTAGATAAGCTAGCAAATACGAGTTCCAGTGTTTGTTACTAGGAAATATGATACAAAGAAATTGACTAAAATTTCTTGGTTTTTATCAGTGGCACCTATCTTTATCTAGGCTGTAGAGCACAGTCAGCCAAGATATGCATAAAATCAAAAATTATCGGAGTAGTTAGAAATAAGCATTTTTTTAAAAAAATCTTTGAAAAAATGAACTAAAAGCTTTTTCAAACTTAATAATTGAAGGTAATTGTAACTTGACATATACTTCTATATCACTCTAATATATTTTATGTTTAACCATAAAAATAAGCAAATGCTCCAAGTCCCGGGCCCAGGTAATAAATATTTACAATTGTATTGTGATAACATATTTTTACAAAATGTTGTAAGTATGATTAATATTTATGTATAGCAAGAATTGAATTGATTTTTTATAATGTTTTTTTGAAGTTAATACTTCATAGGCCGCAGCGCTAAGCCTCCACTCTTGCCTACTATAGTCTATATTATAGTATATATTAATTATATTTTGTTATAATATGTTTCTTGGTTACTTAGGTACTATTTTTCTAAATTATTATAATATTATCGATGTACTGTTGAATCAATACTGTTTGAAGCTAATATTTAAATTTGTTTGGATTTATACAAAAAAATGTTATATTTGTCTTAAATATTGTTAAGTGTAGTGAGGAATACAGAAACAAAATTAGAGAGGCACACAATGATTCCAACGCTAGGTATGGGGTCTAATGGACTCAAGGTCCATTACCCTAGAATCACCAAAGTAGGTACATAAATGAGTCCTAAAATATTCTATTGATTGTTATTTCATATGTAACGATTTGTAATCCTAATTTAAACATTTGTACACCTCCCCAAACTTGGGAAAATCAATTTTCCTGTGGGGGTATTGGTGTAACAATAACAATTGTGGGCACTAGTCAGTAGGATCAATCAAGCTCATGGCAGTACTGGTAAAACAGTCACATCGGTACAGCAATAAGAAAATTAGTAAAATAACGCAAATTACATTTCAAAAATAATTTCTATAGAGTTATGTGTTAATTTCCAAGTTATTAAAATACGTTTTGAATGTTGAATGTATGACAAAACATGGGGGCTAGGATATTTGAGAAAAATTTAAAACAATATAAAATGTATTTAATAATTGTTATTTAAGATCTCAAAAATAAATACTCATATATTTTGTTCATGTATAACCTATAACATTCACTACAAAGTTCCTAATACTTAAGTCTTTATGGACTGATTATGTAATCAATTTAAAAAAAAAGTAATGATATTTGTAACAACCCTACTTTTTGAAAGAAAAACTAAAGTAAAACGTGACGAGGATCATTAAAATAAAAATATTTAATGCAACGAGTATCGTGATTTTATTACTTTTTTAAAGTAATTTACCCTACACTGGAAATAATAATTAATGTTATATTTTGTGAGTCATATATAATATACTTAAGTAGTTCTAGAGTAACGGACCTCGTTTGGAGCTCGAGATTATATATATTTTGTGGCTCTGGCAAGGAGGTGGGCTCTGACAGCTTACAGTTACTGGCAGGTGTAAACAGGTATTTGGTCATTACCATATTTGGTCAAGTACGACTAAGTGTGGTATACGGTAACGACGATGCTACTGTACATCAAAATGTATAATAGTATATGTTAAGTTTGTATTTTATAGATCAATAAACCATTTTCACCTCTGCTATTCCCGTATTCACTTCTAGTGTGCGTACTGACATACAGGTTTTTTTATTTTTGTGTCTGAAAACACTTTTTCTGGAAGAAAGAATGGTCTAACCAACAACTTTGATAGTGGCTTATGGAAGAAAATTGGATCTAATTGGTTTTTATAAGAGGTCAAATTAAAAATTCTCAGTACTTATTAAAATGATCAGGAGAAGAAAATATGAAAATTAATTAAAATTGTAATATGATTATTAAAATAATAATCACTCAGAATCTTTTTTCATTAAATATTGATTTGTCATTGAATTAACATTTATCACATTCATATAAATGCCTAATCAATGATGAGGAATACTCGACTCCTGCAGTTACCTTACCCTTACCCTTACCTACTCTCTCCCTTTATTTCTATATGTATTTTTATTTTTATTTTAGGTAACTAATAAAAGACTTGGATTACAAATTTGGCCTGGTTATCAGCTTGGAATCAAAAAATTTAATGATCAATTTGCAGTACGCATTGAACTATTAAACAAATGTACAGTTGAGGAAACAGTTTTAGATTTTTTCCATGTGAGTTGTGGAAATAACAGAAATAGAGTCTCTAGCTTAATGGTGAGTAGTTATTATACAACCTTCATAATATGCACCAATGTATCCAATATTATTGACTTTCAAGATTGTCTTTAAAAACATGAATGAAGACTTTTGAACACCAACTTAAATTACATGCATAGAGTCAAACTTATGGAACTCTGGCTGATTGATTTGTACACTAAAATGTATTAATTTCATTGTTAAATATTGCATTTAAAATAATTAAAGACAGACAAAAATGTATTATTTAAAATAAAGTAGTTGCTAATTATAAAATGTTGAAAGTTTAGAATCCGCTTCAATTGATTATTGATGTAAAAACTTTCTTGAATAGGTGCCTACTTTGTCTGTATTTTGTTTTTTAATATACAAACACTTTTAATGGCAGAATTAATTATTTAAGTATTTACTAGAACTCTTACCTGTGTTGGATGATTAATTATATTTTCTTGTTGGCTTTTCCAGAACAATTTTAAAGCTAGTATTATTGGGACTGTGGTTCTGACACCACATAATAACAAACTGTACAAGATACAAGGTGTTGATGGAAGTATAAATATATGTTCAAAATTTATTGATGAAAACGGTTCAAGTATATCATATAAGGACTACTATGAACAAGTAATTTATTTTATTATTATTATTTTTTTTTTTATTGGTCCTGAAATTTTAAAACTTTATGCTTCTTAGCCCATCAGCATTATATTTGTATATACTTAACTTAACATTTATAAAAGAGGAGATGCACAGATCAATCAACAAACAAATAATAATGATGGTGATAGTGTGTTGCATGTAGCCAAGTATTCTTACCTCAGACTTTTCTCCAAAAATGACATACCTTAACGTTGTAACTTTGATTAAGATTAACTAATAATAATAATAATAATAACCTAACCTAATTTAGATTAACTATATACATATAAATATGCATGTCGTATATACACACAGACACACATAATATGACATGTGTGCTACTGCATTATATTTTTAGTAGCACACACATAATATGACATGTGTGCTACTGCATTATATTTTTAGTAGCATGGTTTACATCTACTTATGACTAGACATAACATTGTGTTATACAGTTTTACAATTATTGCATTTTTCTTAAATTTTGGAAAATGGAAGTAATGCTACCAAAATAAACAAAACTGTGATGTTTAATAGTTTTTTAATACAATTTTTTTATCGATACAATTGATACTATAGTTTTGTTGTGTGACTTTTAATTAAGATTATTAGGTATTAAAATAATGGGATAGAGACTTATCTTTTTTTAAAGACTCAATTTCTCAATTTACCTACTACCTTTTTTTCCTGGACCTAATTTATCAAGATAAGGTCATTAGGGGCCAAATTTACCTAGCCTCATATTTTGCCTTCTTTTCCATCTCTTGACTGTCTGTTTAATTTAGCTTAATGTATTTGTTTGAATGCTCTATTTATTTTACCAGAGGAAGGGGGTGTTTTGTTCTGTGTATAGGGGATGGTAGTTGAAAAAAAAAATCCCCGGAAAATAAATACCCGCACTAGGAAAAAAAAATCCCCAGTAGCATTATACCTACCGGTAGTATTATATTATTTCATAAATTATATTATATGAAAAATAAAATTAATATTGTAAATTATATTGATAATGAATTACCAAATATATACATGTATTATGTTATATGTACATAAAATGTAAGCCACGATGGTTAAACTTTTGGCATTTTAAACAGTATACTCAAAATAAACACGATCAAGATGTAATTCCAACTGACCAATTAGTTGTTATATTTGTTTCAGTTCTAGTATAAGATTATAGATAGTAAATATCACGCATCCCACAATCGTCGTAGATAAATAGACATTATCTGTAACCCCTAATCTTTGTAAATTGTTTTTAATCTAGATTTTCTGCCCCTTTATCAATTTTGGAAGCAAATGTACATATTTTTTGAAATTTGTTTAGTTAGTTGCTCAAGAGTAGTTTTCACATAACGTTTGTATAAATGTGAAGGTATATTTTCTCTCCATAGTGTATTCAGTTATGGGTTTATGTTGTCTATGCTTGTGTGTTATATTGTTATATGGTATAATTTTTGTAGTTTATTTTTGACTTGCTCTCAACTATTGTACTTATAAAGAGTGTATATTTTTATACTTGACTCACTTGTATGTTTCTTATTTTTAGAAATGGAACATAACTAATTTGGATCCAAGCCAGCCAATGTTAAGCGCTTCAGGTCCTAATGATGGAGTTGGTACGGTATATCTCATCCCCCAACTCTGTACTATAACTGGATTTAAAGACATTGGGTAATTATAATTATATATTAGTATGTAAATAAAAATTTCTGAATTTAACTAAAAATAAAATATATTTCTTAACTTAATGGTAAAAACAAAAATTATGTTTATACTATAATATTGTGTGTCTAAAAAGCCTAACTAAAAGTTCCATATTTTTTTAACTATCTTCATGGCATATAAATTCAATTTTTTCAATAGTATTCTACAAAACAAAATATAGAAGTATCCTGTGAAGATATACTCATTAGCCATAAAAAAAGACTCGCCCGCCCATTCAAAACCGATTTTTATCGTTTTACCTTTGAACTAAAAAAAGATTTTGAGTGCATGAAATTAATGAAAAAAAATGTTGAAAGGTCAAAATTTTCAGAAAAATTAACTTTTTATAATTTAACTTTTTTACTGGAAAATTAAATTAAACTAAAAAAATAAAATATATCTTGTCTTTCTTTCTGTAAGTCTCACAAAGAAAACAGATTTATGATATGTTTATTATCTGAGGATATATCGGCATTGCAATGGGTTAATCCTCGTGGGACGCACTGTATACTATCTAACTGAAATTTTCTTATTTAGCCTGTTTACTATGATACCGGGACTGTAACCAAAAAATATAAATAACAGTTAATTTTATATACATTTTAAGTTCAGATTTGGACAACATTAGATATTTAAAAAAAAAACAATAACAATTTTAGTTATTTTTTTGTAATTTAAAAATATTTTTCATGTGTACTTGTTATGTTACTAATTGTGCATTAATTAATTACAAATGATGGACTAGTGTACTACTTATAGAATAATAAATTACTTAAATTGGAATTTAACATAAAATATACTTAATAGTATAGACTTTAGGCTGTAGTATAGCTGTAGTATACAGTATACTGTCATTTGACTTCAAATTAAACATATCCATTACAGTGACTTACTTGACCTATTTTATTAACTATCAACTATTTTAAAATTACAGAGAAAAGCACCTGGTTAAAGAATTTAGTGAGTGTGGAAATACAAATTATGGACCAAATAAAATAATAAATAAATATAATATATTTCGTGGTAAAATGCAGTGTACACAAAAGGTAAATTTGTTTATTAAAACATAAAAATTTTTATTTATTTTTTTATTTTTATTTGTTCTGTGTACCATAGTTTTTAAAAGCATTACAATCATGGGACTTCGGTTTGGGTAGAAAATTAATTAGAATTCCTGGACGTGTACTCCCTCCTATGGATTTAAAATGTTTTAACCAGATTATTCCTGCTGGACATCAAGGAAATTGGACAGATCAATTAAATCAATTAAGAATGTTAGAAACTCCATTTGTTGAAGACTGGATTGTTTTAGCTCCTTCAAAATATTTTTCTAAAGTGGAACGATTTGTTAATACTCTAAGGTTAATAGCAGGAAGAATGGAATTATACCTACCAGATCCGGAAATGTTAGTTTTGATTATTTATTTAATTAGTTGCATTTTCGACTATTTATAAAGTGCTTTACACTCCATTCCATAAGAGAAGGTACACGTTTTTTCATCCGTCAATGCGCATCTCCCACCAATTTCACCCGATTTGGCTAAGCACCATGCAGTAAAAAATGGGGGAAATTTGGCCTCCACTAAATTGACAGCTACGGTCGAATTCGCAACTCGTGTACCTTCTCTCGTGGAACGGAGTATAGTTGTGGCGTTTAAAGATGCAAACTTGAAAGTGGATGATTTAGAGTCCATTTCGTGAAGCCTGGCACTTACAGCAACTAACTGCGCTGTTGGTCAACTTCTTAAAACGGCAAGATTATAATATGCAAACATACTAATTTATGTTTATGTTTTTAGAGTGCAAATTAATGATGTATCTCAAAGATCATACATGAAACATTTGGATGAGATTGTAAATAGAAATGCCCATTTTATTTTATGTGTGATCAAGTCTCTGAATGGTGATCTTTACAAACTAATAAATAGAAAGTTATGTATCGAGACATCAGGTAAATAAATTAAATTTAAAATATGCCCATCAAAATTAATTATTTTAGTCTAATTTTATTTGTGTACCTACTCACATAAGTTATAATTTTTAATAACTTTAATCCTTATAATTTACTAATTTACCTATTCAAACAATTTAAACTTTGATTTTTATATACTACACTAATATCAATGAATAATATATACAAATAATTCAATAGAAATTAGTTTATTAAAATCATAAAAATAATTTTAAAAAAATATTTCAGTTCCGTCACAATTACTGTCTTTGAAACATGTTACGACCAATAATTTATCAAGGTATATCAAAACTGCAATACGAATAAATTGTAAGTTTGGTGGAGTGCCGTGGTCAGTAATGGATGTCGTCAGTGATAAGGTATTACTATTTCACAAATAATTTATTAATAAATTATGTACCATCAAATATGATTAATTAATTTAAATGCATTTTTCAGGATATTATGGTAGTTGGGTTGAATATGTACCGAGATTCACTTAACAAACATAAATATTTTTGTGCAGTAATGGTTTCAATGAATGAATCTTTTACGAGATACTTCAGTTCTGTTGACTCAATATGTGAAGAGGACATTTCAGAATTTTATGTTTTGAGTATTGCTAGTATGTATATTAAATATTATCATTTATTAAAAACCTAAGAAAGGATTTTTCCTATTGTTATTATATTGCTTGTGTTTATTATATATAATTTGTATTAAGACGTTATCTCTGTCTTATAACTGTGTAACACACCAAATTTTACTATCAGCAGATCATGTTAAGCTCCGTTAATTTGAAAATTAGAGTGAATTGAACTTTTATACAAATTAAAGTTCAGATTATTATTTAGGGCATTTCGTGGGCTTTTTTTTATATTTTTAATTTTAAGCAAGTTATGAGGATTTTAAAATTTAAAATTGTTGATACATCTCAAAATACACATAACTCGCTTTAAAATTAAAATATAGTAAAAAGCCAATGAGATGCCTTACATAATAATCTGAACATTAATTTTTATACAAGGTCCAATCAGTACAATTTTTTAACTGGTGGAGCTAAACCTGATTTGTTGAGAGGAAAATTTGCAGTGTTACATGATTGTAAAGATGGAGATAATACATTTGAATTATCCAAAATAACTATTTTTGCGATTATTAATTCAAGTTGGTGACAATGATACTAAATTTTGTGATGAATGTGTAAATAACACCTTTTGGAGCTCAGTATATAGCTAAAATATTGTAACTATTTCCGTTGTATTTTACTATTTTAATATTGTAAATAAGCCATTAGTGCCCTAAATTTTCAGCTTAGAAGTTTTATAAATAATATTTTCTTTTATAAAAATAACTGCTCCATCAGATTCTTTTGCTTTTTTTGGTCGGACCTCTGTGAAGTCCTTTACAAAAGAGAAAATCTTTACCTATCCATATTTTTGATGCAACTATAGCATGACATTTATCATTTAGTGCGGCATTTAGAAATTCTAAATAATTTATGTGTTTGGTTAAACTTTTGATATTTGTGAGTAGTATGTTGAGACTATTATTGTGTTTTGATAACCTTTTGTTTATTTCATTAGTACATTCTAATTGAGTTTTGTCTGAGTTAAATTTCTTAAAGATTATTAATTATAGCCATTTTTTGTTGATATACTTTAGTGAATAATTTAAATTCATTTTAAACTTTTATTTCACTAAGTTCGCTTTTTTAATTCAATATGATTATTAAATAAAAAATACACATTTAATTTTTGAGCTGTGTTAATTTTAGTTTATATTGTAAAAACTATTAAAATAAAAATAAAAATATTTAAAACCATTCACATCATTATTTTGTTTGAAATAGTGTTTGATTTTATTACAATCAGGCTATAAAATATAGGGTAACTGATTTATTGTTAAGAGGACGTAACACTAGTATTTGTTGTCTCCGTCTTACCAATGCGTAATATAGCAAAATTACGCTCGGCAGAACACTTGTAGCTCCTTTAGTTTAAAAATTAGAGTGAATCGACCTATTATGAAACTTGATGGTAAGAACATTATCTGTGTTTTTACGTTGGTTTTTTGCGATAATTCAATTTTTAAGTGAGTTATGACCATTTTTAATTTACCGTATATTATATACATATAACTTGCTAAAAAATTGAATTATCGTAAAAAACCAACGTAGAAATACAGATGATGTTCTTACCATCGAGTTCCAAAATAGGTCAATTCACTCTAATTTTTAAACTAAAGGAGCTACAAGTATTCTGCTGAGCGTAAATTTGCTATATTACGCACTGGTATGACGGAGACAACAAATACCAGTATTACGTCCTCTTAATATCGAGGTAATTATTTTGATTACCAGTATTCAATAACCTCTTTTTACTTAAAAAAAATAAAATCTGTTGTCGCCTTATCGGTTATCAAATTATAGGGTTTTTTCTGGTTATCATAACAATGTAGTAATCAATTTTAATAAAGCAATTAATACTTAATGTAGTGTATATGAATTATTTTGTAAGTAGATAACTTAAAATATATATGATAATTGATACCATAACAATATGAAATGTTGTATTATTTATATTGCTAAAATTTATTTATAATTAAGGTTAGATTGTATAAAATTAATTTGGTGTTTGAGAAGCCGATAAAAAAACATTAAAGGAAAATAATCAAATAGCGCGTTTATATTTAACAAAATCTTTACAAATTTTAAAGTGTTTATTATGAATTTGATGCCATTTGTTGAAATTTCTTTTTCATGTCTGAACATCTGCATCTTAAATTTTCCTTAAAACATCCTCATTTATAATTAGGGTTTGGGGCTTCTTGCACCTTAAATTATTGAAATATGCAGTCAAAATCGTCAAAATAATTACCTACATAATTTTTTATTTTGTTTTTAAAAAACGCATAAGGTATATTGTAAATTATTATTATAAAAATAAAAATTTAAAAATTAGGTAGGTACTTAATATAATAAAAATGTTTTTTACACGGGTTACTCATCTCCATCTGTATCAATCTAGGATTCATTAGGTTGTACCATAATTATACAATTGTCGAAATTGTCGATAAAAAGGTTGATTAAGCGATAAAGAGATTATCATCGTAAACAGACGTACGTGTTAGATACGAAAAACTACGTCCATCCAATTATGTTTTTTCCGACAATTTTACGTTTATAAAAATATAAAAATGTGAAATATGCCCAAATATGTTAAAAATTGCTCTAATATGTGCTTTTCTTAAAATATGACGAAATATGCAAAAATATGCAAATTCAAACTTAGTATTTAATTTTGTCATTTCATAAAACACATTTATAACTCAATTAGAATAGACTACGGCCACTACAAAAAAACATGCAAATGCGAGAAGTCCCGAACCCTATTTATAATACATATATCCTATTTATATCAAAAAGTAAACAATAAAATAAACCTTTACAATAATGCTTCGAAGTTTATTATAAAATAATATATAATTATTTAACTATTTTCATTATTAATTTAGACGGTTTAAGGAAGTACAAAGACTTAAATCAAAAATCACCTAGAGGGATTATAGTATATAGAGATGGTTTAGAATGGAATGAATCATCTAGCGACCCTCGTATATCTGAGATTATATTAATGACGGTTAGTAGTGTTAACCATTTTCTTCCATGCATGTATTATATACGGTATGTATCTTATGTAATTGTAAGCGAGGTTTTTTAGTAATTATGAATGAAAAATATGAGTCTCATATGAACAAAAAAGATAATTTTTTGTTTTTTAACTGACAATTTTTTTATTACAATTTCAACATTTTTTAAATATACCGTGTTTTCTCCACAGCAAAATCAACCATATTATTTTCAAATTGTAACATCTATATTTTATTTAGCCTAACAAGTTCTGGTAGACCTTTTTTCTTTGAACTTTTTGTTAGTCATATTATCAATATTTGCATGTTCAAAAATTTTGAAATTGTAATAAAACAATAAGGAAATGCATCTTTTTTTATTTTTCTAAAACTATTATTGGTCCATAATCATTAAAAACACCTCATGTACAATGAAATAAGGTATGCCCTATATATGGTTGTTATGTGTTCATAAAATCAATATAAAATGTTGTTTTGACAGGAAAAATGTAATGAAATCTTTTATGAAGATATGGTTCCCTTTGCATATATTTTAGTAAGAAAATCTGATGAAAGTAAATTTTTTACTCATCATGATCCATTCAATTATCGAAATCCACTACCTGGAACAATTGTTGATTCTTATATCACTGACCACACCAAGTGAGTAATAAATATGCAATAAATATCCATTTTATTTATATTTATTTGAGAAATGTTATTTATATAATATTTAATGCAATTTTATACATTCATTAGTCACATATCATTTAACTCAATATTACATTAACTATTATAATTTAATGTTATGCTGTTTTGTAATTTTTATATCAAACAAAAACTACAAAGTTGTTACATCACTTAAATAATTATAATTATAATAAACACTTATCTGTCACAGGTTCGAATTCTTCTTGATTTCACATACAGTGAAATCTGGGACAGTACTTCCAACTTACTATCATTTACTGTTTAATTCTATTCCTCATTTAATGGTAGATGACCTACACAAGTTAACTTACTTGTTAACTCATGTGTACTTCAAATGTTCGGTGAATATAAATTAATTTATAATTAACATACAAATCAAATATTTTACCGTCTTAATTTTTTTTCTAGCATACCATACGAGTTCCTGCACCTTGTCAATTGGCATACGACTTAGCATATTTTAGTGCAAATACACTTGAGAGCACTGAAAATATATCGTTACATGGATATCCATTCTTTTTTTAATTATTATGTTTTTCATTAGTATATTTGTATTAAATAATTGTTTAACCTAATTATATTATGTATTAAGTTATTTATATGATCAGTGTTCAGATTATATGTCCATAAGTTTTAGTTCACCTATTTTAAGTACATTTATTTAATGTCCAATGATAATATGTTCACTTTATCAATTTTGCTTAAGCCCCCTGTTATTAGGAATGTCTACTTATTCAAAAATTAAAAACTTTATTTATATATTTATGTATCTCAAAATCCATTAAATTAACATCACACAATTTTGAGTCTTAAAAAATATTAAAAGTAATCATAAAAAAATGTCATTTACATCTTTGTCATAGCATTCTAGTTCTCGGTTGTACATATTTAACCTAAAACATATTAACTAAGTATATATGTCCATCTCTCTATTAGACTATTATTGTTTGTACCTATCAACCATTCTTTGGATGAATTGGAACATTTTAGTGTATCATGTATTACTATTGTCATCTTTCATACCTTTTGAGATAGTTTTATCGCCAGTAGATTTTAACATTTTATTTCCATTTTAACTGTTTGAATGAAAGTGATGTATGTTGTCAGTTAGATTTTTGAATTTTCGATCAGACATAAAATTTTTAGTTTAGAAAATGTGCTAATGTGACATTCCTAGAAATGTTATAAAAGAATTTTAAAAATTGTATTTAAAAAAGTGGATCTTAAATCATAAACATAAAAAAGTTGTATCTTATAAATTAATGAACATGATTGGATTTTACGAATAATGGACATTAAAATAATATAGGACGATGAGAATAAATTTAAGGCTAGTGAACTTATTTTGGAACCATATTATTTTCATTATTTTTTTGTACTTGTGATTTATATTGACAACATTTTAAAGGACTTGCCAAGTTTGATTATAAATCATTTCTCTCAAAATTGTGTACTACAAGTTTCTGTGTTTTTATCACTGCTACCTCAATCTGTTCTCATTGATTTCTTTAATTTGTTTTACTCAAGCGTCCCATACATGATACACTTAATCATACAACAGATTCCCTTGTTTGATACAATTTCACAAATGATAATCTTAGTGTGTATGGTTTTGTTGTACAACTTTGATGTATATATTTAAACGGGTTGGGATGTGACATAAGATAATTTGTATTAAATATCAATAATATTAATTTTATATCGCTTAGGTACTGCAAGTTTGTACGACTAAATCATACAACAACGGGTTATTCTGAAAAATTGAAATGATCTCATAAAATTTATCTCATTCCTTGAATTAAATTAATTTCTAAATGATCTTTGTAGAAATCAATTTTGGTTTTATGATTTTCAACATTCACATCAAATTAAATTTGATACAACTCATTTCATCTCCTGACTCATGAGTCACAATATGACATGAATATAATATGATGTCCCATGGATTCCACAATTAATTAATTAAAAAACTTGGATGAGAAAAAATACTTATATTATCACAGTGTCCTGAAGTTGTCTAATTTGAATTAGTGAATTTTATTATGGTCAAATACTTTAATTAACGATTTTATGATTTTAAAGAAATTGGTTTTAATTAATAATTATTTTGTGAATTGTAATTATGACTGATAGATCAAAAATTACTTTTAAATGTCTAAGCTCTCCTATGTTGATGGCGTACAAAATAATGTAATGGTTGACTTTTTTACTAACAATCCTAAAATTTTACTCACTTAATTTTCAGAAAGCTTTACATATGCTGATAGTGAGAAGCCGTTGGATAATTTGAGCAAATTATTAAATGCTAGTGTTCTTTTTTATTGAATTTAATTGTATCTAAGAAATTAATTAATAACAATAGGTACATTTAAATTTAAAACTATGAATTTACATTTTATAGAATTATAAGGCAATAATATTATGTAGATTCTAGGGCATTAAGAACATTTTTTTAAATATTATTTTAAAATTTTAAAACTGGTTATATACTAAGAACACCATCTTAGGGAAAAAAACTTAAACATCCATTACCCACCTATATTTGATGAAATTTAAACTTAATTTAAATAACTAGATATATACCTAGTTTTATAAGCACTTTGTCCATAAATTATAACATTTAGCCCATCTATAGATTTTTCAAATATGTCTAATGGCATTGAAAAAATGGGAGGAGAAGATGAAGGTTCTTCAAGTTAATCAAAAATAGTAGAACATGAGAGTCAAAATAGCCATCAATTAGTTAGTCGAGAAAATGATGATTAGCAACTTGCCTCTTATCAGCTAAGGAACTTAAACCAAGCTTGTTCATAACTGGATAATAACCACCAGGCCGATGCACAATATTAAAAACAAAAGCTATGTAACTTAAGTAATTTGCGTTGAAACCTATCAATTTGTTCACTTCCTCAAGATGTAAAAGTATTTCAAACATTATTGAATAATATCATACAAATTTTAAAATAAATCAATACAGACGTCTGCAGGTTTAAATCATCTAAATTATACGAATGAGAAGGGGAAGGCACACACTGCCATCTCCCCAAAAACAACTTCTAGGCTTTATACCTACCATCATAGTTCTCAATGATCTATAACACTTTGATCCAAACTTTTTTTTGGTTCTTACTTTTCTTTAAATTGAAATACTTGACTTTTGGTTTGAAGTACTCATGTATGGTCAAATTTTATTGATAATATATTTAACACAGACTTTAATTATTAATCTAATTTGTTTTTTTCTTTAACTTTGGTTGGTATATAGATAACACCTCTGTTTGTCTGTTATTATAATACTACCTATAGTAATGTACTAATGTTGTATATGATGTATAGAATAACACTATAACAGAACAAACTGTGGTTGCAACATAGTATTGTTCATATTAATAATATTATAAACGCATAAATAATAAAATAAATTCTTGATATGCATATCTACTCTATTAGGTATATACCGCTACAAGTTGAATTAGGGTGAGTTAATTCATTGTATAATTAAATTTGTATATATATAATATATATATACTTTTTTTTTTCCGTTTGAACCGACAGCAGAGGAGGATCTGTGTGAACACTACTACTCCTCTGCTGCCATCGTTTATTAATGTTTAATAGGAACGTTAATACATGCACATCTTCACTTTAAAAATAAACATTAGTACAATAGATACAATACAGTGCAATACAATGCGATACAATAAATAATAAAGTTAGTCAGTAATCACGGCCCGCTGTCAAGTGCAACATAGTGTGCTCAGTCAGTTGGAGCGGCTGCCACTGCATTCGCTCTTCGTTCGGCCTCAGCTATCCTTTCATCATGCTCCTTGCAGCTTAAAATATTGTCAACCATGTCATAAAAGGACTGAGTGGCGCGTTGGGAGGCAGACTGCAGCCGGTCGTTCTCGCTGGACGGGACATCAGAGGGGCCGCACAACAAATCCTGAACGTCTCCTGGAGTTATATTTCGGTTACCAACAAACATCTTCACTGGCAGCCGAAGCGGATCCCAGTAAGCACAGTCAAATATCGTGTGTTCCGCAGTGTCCTCCGGGTGTTGGCAGTACAGGCAGGCCGCATCATGGGCGCGCTTCATTCTGTGTAGGTAGTACCTGAAACACCCGTGTCCCGTAAGAGCCTGCGTTACATGAAACGTGAGGTCTTTGGGACACCTTTTCGTCCATCTTATCAGGTATGGAAGAATCGTGCGCGTCCAAGCTCCTCTAACGCCCCGACTCCATCTGTTCGACCAGGCAGCAAGCAGGATGTCTCGCTCTGCTCTCCGGATCTCATCCTTTGAATTAGCTCTGTCCGGGTCATCAAGTTTACTTCGGACTCTTTTGCGTTCCAAAGCAAGAAGATCACCCGGAGGAGTTTCCGCCAGGAATAAGGCTGCCTCAGCCGAGACTGTGCGGTACGCCCTCGTGACTCTGAGAGCCGCATCCTCTGTGCCCGAATCATAAGGTTTCGACAGATAGCGTACTTGCATGCTCTTTCCGCCCACGTTGGACAGGCGTACAGCAGCCTGCTGTTCACCACAGACATTAGCAGCCTTCTCTTAGACTGTGAGGGTCCTCCAAGGTTGGGTATGAGCCGTCCTATAGCCAGCGCTGCCTGGGACGCCTTCCCCGAAACAGTAGTGAAGTGTCCACTGAATGTAAGGTGTGAGTCCAGATGGAGTCCCAGGTATCGCAACTTCCTTAGCAAAGGAACTGTGTGACCCCCTACAACGAACACCGGATCCCGATACGCCCACTTCTTAGTCAGCATGATGGCCTCTGTCTTGTGCCGTGCTAGTTGAAGTCCGTGGGCGCCCATCCAGCTATCAATAACGACTAATGTGGGGTTGACCACTTCCTCCAGGGTGTCTGAGGTCTCTCCGACTGCGAGTAGGGCTAGGTCATCTGCGAAGCCGACAAGCTGAGCACCCTCCGGAACGTCCATCCTGAGAATGTCATCGTAGAATACATTCCACAATGTGGGGCCGAGGACCGATTCCTGGGGGACACCCCCTGTGACCGGTCTGTCAGTGCTGTTCCCATTAGATGTTCTAATGGTAATTGTACGATTCTCCATGTATGACCGTAACATTTTTAGGAGGTATCGTGGGACTCCTCTGCGTCGAAGAGCCCCATCCACGTGCTTCCATGGCGCAGAGTTGAAGGCATTCTGCACGTCTTGTGCCACTAGGACACATAGTTCCTGATTTTTTGAGGGTCCATGATTGGCCCACCTAGCCAGGTCAAGAACCTTATTTATGGCGTCCTCGGTGGAGCAACCTCTTCGGAAGCCAAACTGGTTGATACTGAGTCGACCAGCCCTCTCTAAGTGTTCGTTAAGTCTGAGTAGGAAGATCCTCTCAAATAATTTCCCAGTGGTGTCTAGCATGCAGAGAGGCCGAAAGCTAGATGGGTTAGATACCGGCTTGTCCGGTCCTTTATGAAGAAGTAGGAGTCTGGCCCTTGTGTGCAGTGAGATCAAATATTTTCCAACCGAAGAAAATGTTTTTTTTTATAGGTTTTGATCATATATTTATTTACTTGTATATACTTATAGTTTTGTTCAAGGTATATAAAAATCATATAAAAGCAAGTAAAAAGTTTAAAATAACATTTTAAATTCAAATTTTGTATTCAAAAACTTAAAATATGTCTCAAAACTCCAAAAATGTTCTAAAAAATGATCTTAAAATTTAAAACTCAAACATTTTGAATAAATACTTCTTATTCTAATTGAAAAATACATGAAACGTGTATGTTACACAACGAGCATCATGTGGCTATAGATTTGGAAAACAATATTCAATGTGCATCTAAATCCCAGCCAAATTATTATTAATAACTATGAATTTTTACTAACTTAATAGGAAAGCTTGAATGGACTAACAATGTTGTAAATAAATTAGGACACACTACTGCATTCAGAAATGGTACTATAGACATTAAAAAAAAAAAAATTTAAAAAACTTCTACTTACAAACTACCCGTTTGCTGAATGTCAGTTTTTAGGTCAACTAGTTTTCGAGTTTTTGAGATTTTTAGTCAGTAAGTCTTTCTCATTAATTTAAATATCTATAGAAAATACATGCTACTTGATTTTAATTTAGCCTTAAGCGTAACTTTGTAAAAATTTTATAAATTATATAGTTTGGTACTTAAAATGTTAAGTTTATTAAAAACAATAAGAAGAAAACATATTACAAGTGGAAGACTCCAGTGATTGTCGGTAACAAATTCACTGGTGTCCAGGTGCTTAAAAAGACTGATATGGATATGAGGCCGTATTACAAACCTATAACTATAGGAACATATCTATAATTTTTTTTTAAATTAAATGTGAAAAAATATAGCATAAGCAAATTGTATACACTAATATGAAATGTAATAATATCCCTGTTATTTGATAGGTTGTATAATATTCTGTTACTTGTTTGATCCAATTTAAGTATATATATTCATCACAAAAACTATTTTTTTTTTAAATTGTTATGACATTGTCTGCCTCAGTGATTCATTCAGAAATTTCCAGCAAACAATAAATAATTCTAGAAAATTATTGACTGTAACTAATTATATATTTAAAACACATCTAATATCTTTATTTTAAACACAGTTTATTGTTGTTGATCTCATTTATTAATTGAAAACTTCAAAAATATATTAAACAGAATACTTTCCACAGGTAGTTGAAAAAAATATAATATTTAGTTAAAATAATTAAAATACACCACAATAATGAAAAAAATTAACTTTAAGCAAATATAAAACAAAACTAGAATAATAAGAAATATTTTAGATACAGGGTAGAAAACACATTGTCTACTAACTGCGGGACTTCAACGACAGTTAAAATACCATCAACGTCGTTCCACCTAAAATTACTTGTCGTTGCCAGTCTTCATCGCCCTCAAAGGTTATCATAATGAATCACCCTCAACTCACGACAACGGAGTAGATACCCACAGTCCGAACCAAACAATTTAAATGTAACCGACTGGTATGTATAATAATTGGCAAACACGTTTTAATTATATTTTGAGACCTAATAGGCGACATTTAACATTCAATAATTTACAAGAAATAATTCTATAATATATTCCATAAAAAATGTATGTTCTATGTATATATATACTATATATGTATTATATATTATATTCCATATAAATCTGATATTTGTACAATTATATTTTATGCATTTTTTCCATAAATACATTGACCTTATACAGAAATAAAAAGGTTTTTCCCCCACACTTTGATGTTTTTCTCATATTTTCTCATTTTATTATACTTCCATATTTATGTATACGTTTTTGTATTTATATTACGTATGAATTCGTTCTCCACTCATAAATCAATAGTCAGAATAGTAGTATATAGGTAATATTTAAACGTATGATTTAGTTGTTCTGACTTCTGAGTCTTGATTATAAAAAATAGTTTGTTTTTTTTTCTGTGCTACTCATAATTACTATACTACTTCATAATTTGTAATTAATATTATAGGTAGTTGAATAAATTACATAATATAAGTAGAGTCTTTAAATAAAAAAAGTAGAAAAATTACGCTATAATAACAATTTTATGTTAATGTCTCAGTTGGTGACTATTGAGTATAAGGTGTGATATTGTGTCTCTGCTACCTATTCTATTGCTAACTAAAATAGTTACTCATAATGAAAATAAATTAATGTCTTAATTTTAATTTGGTTTCAGTTTTAGAAAAAGGATTTTGTGCAATATTGAGAATATTATGTTTTTTTTATTAATTCTGAAGTATCTTATGGAAAATTATTCTATAAGACTACTATGTTAAAATAAATTTTTATGAAATGTTTAAATCAATAACTATTTATTTAGGTATGAATGCGGCAGTATTCAGTATCGCACTATACAAAATTAACAACAAAAACAAAAATTATCTCTTTAAGTAAATCGTAAATGTTATCATGAGTAATCGTAGAGAAGAAATCAATTATTGGACAATACGTGACAAGGTCATCCTAATTACGTTATCGTTTATATTGGAATTAGACTATTTGGCTTTAACTGATTATTCAAGGCGTTTAATTACTACTGCTATTTGTCTTGCATCTCTTCTCATTTAAGGAGTTTTATCTGTCACAAATTCTACTATGTCTACGGATAATCTTAATTCACCTGTAGTCTCTGACCAGCATATGTTGCTCAGATCTGCCAAGTCTTCAGTTCCGTCTTCAGTTCCGCCTTCACCCACCCCACTATCGTCTGAAGAATTTAATCGAGTAATTTCGGTCATGCGTAAAACTCAGGATGCTACTCTTGCTCAATGTAAGGCTCTATCCCTTTCATTCAATAATAAGTTTTGTGAACTTCAATCTAGTGTTGACTCACTAGCTTCACAAATTGTTGATGTAAGAGCAGACAATACCTCTCTTCGTAACGAACTTTCTTCTCTCAACAATAGGATCGGCGTCATTGAATCTGACGTGGGTAAATTGCCCTCCTCTTCTGGGGACAATATTCCTCAGCTTCTTCAAGAACTATCAGAAAGAGAAAAATGTTCTTTTAATGCCATCGTCCACGGACTTTTTGAATCTTCTGCTACTATACCAACTGTACGTTTATCTGATGACCTACAGCATCTGTCTGAGTCCATTCTACCACTTGCTATGTCTCTGCTTGCAGATGTGAAGATGATCAGGTTGGGTCGCACTATTGGTAAGAACCCTCGCCCATTAAAAGTCATATTTTCATCAAAGAACACTTCCCAACAATTCATTAAGGTCTTTTTAACCGGTATGCGCTCTCGTGCTGCTACCGACCCACCATTGTTGGTGTCTGTTGTTCGTGATCGTACTTTAATGGAACGTCAACAAGTACGTCAGGTTTATGCCGATTTGGAACAGCGTAGGAAGAACGGAGAAAATAATATAATGGTCAGACATTTCAACGGCGTTCCTTCCATTGTCCAGGCAAATAAGGATTTTCAATTAAACCATACTGCTCATCGTCATGTCACCCTTGCAAAAAACTAACCAGCTTAAACCACCCAGGGACCTGTGGTGACGTCAGTCAATCATCATCATATTTCATCGATCCTCAATGTTTTCATTTGGTACCCCTGGCTTCATGTTATCTTTGTAAATTATCTGTTAATACATCTACTGAATTTTTTGATTTTGTAAACCGCTTTAAAAATAATAATCATTTGAATTGTAATCTAAATAGTTTAAACATTTTCTACCAAAATGTCCGTGGGTTAAAAACTAAATTAAGTAATTTTTTAAGTTCTATTCCCCTTTTTATTTGTTACGATGTTATTATCCTCACAGAAACATGGCTCTCTTCTGACGTCCATGACTCTGAACTTGGGCTCATTGGCTATCAAATCTTCAGGGTTGACAGAAATTATCTTAATAGTAACTACTCACGAGGAGGTGGTGTTCTCATTGCAATCAAGTCTTATATTAAAACATCTCTTATCTGTACAAACCTTAATACGCTCGAGCAAGTATATACCCTTCTGTCCATTAATTCATTTAAAATTCTTATAGGTGCAGTTTACTTACCACCTATGTCCTCGCTCACAGATTTTGAGGCCCATACAAGCTCTATCGAACACTTAATATCATCTACCAACCCTACATCTATTCTTCTCTGTGGTGACTATAATCTACCTCTTATTATATGGTCTAAAAGCAACCAAGGTCTTTCCGCATCTGGTACCATGTCTAACACTTCTACTCATCTTGTCGATTCTTTCTCGTACTATAATTTTTACCAGCTCAATCAAGTGCCTAATGCCCGTGGATGCCTTCTTGACCTTGTCTTTTCTAGTTTTGACACACCTACTGTCCAACTTGCCAACACTCCAATCGTTTCTCCGGATTCTTACCACCCACCTTTGTTTGTATCTTTTCCATTTCCAACTCCGATAACTGCTCAAGACACACATAAATACCGTGATTATAAATCGGCTGATTATAAATCCATGCTCCGTTATCTAGGATCGTTTGATTGGGAAAATACTTTTTCGCTTTATTCGGTCGATGATTCTGCTGTTGTCTTTAACGATGCACTTCTAAGCTCTATTAATAAGTTTGTTCCCATCAAAGTTTTTGCACCTTCTAAATTTCCTCAATGGACATCCACAATTCTCAAAAATCTTATAATAACCAAGAAGAAAGCCCATGCAGTTTATAAGCGAACCAAGTCGATATCTGATTATCTTGTTTTCTCTGAATATAGAGCAAAATGTAAACGCCAATCAAAAGTTGATTACTCTGCTCATATTAGGCATACCGAGGAGGCCCTATCATCTTCCCCCTCCAAATTCTGGAAATTTGTAAAAAATCTAAAACAGAAACCTCCAATTCCTTCATCACTCCATCTCGGTAATATTGTCTCAAATACTCCAACTGAATCAGCTAATCTGTTTTCAACTCATTTCTCCTCGACGTTCAACTCCTCGGCTTTCCAACTTCCACCATTTACTGGCTCATCTGAATACTTATCCTATGAACTTCCTTCCGATATAACGTTTACTGTCGACGATGTTTTTTCCGCTCTTAAATCGTTAAAAAATACTTACTCTAATGGTCCAGATGACATATCCGCTCAATGCTTGTACAATTGTCGTTTTTCTATTGCTTATCCAATTTATTTACTATTCAGGCGTTCATTAGATTTAGGTATTTTTCCTAAGGTTTGGAAAATATCTTCTATAGCACCTGTTCTGAAATCTGGTGACGCTTCTGATATCCAAAACTACAGACCAATTTCTATTATACCACATATTGGTAAATTATTTGAATCAATTGTATACTCCAGAATAAAGCGTAGTCTTAATCATCTTATTATAAGTGAGCAGCATGGTTTTAGATCGCATAAATCAACCGTAACAAGTGGTGTTGCCTTCTCTTCCTATTTATCAGAAGTTATCGAACACAGAGGTCAGGTAGATGTAATCTTTACAGACTTTAATAAAGCATTTGACACAGTGGACCACGATTGCCTAATAATGGTGCTTAAGTCTTTAGGCATTGGGAATCCCCTTCTATCTTGGTTGCACTCTTACATCACAGATAGAAAACAATTCATAAAAATCAAAAATGCTGTTTCGGAGTTAGCTGTGATACCATCTGGAGTCCCTCAAGGAGGCCACCTTAGTCCTCTTTTATTTATTCTGTTTGTAAACTCGATAACCAAATTGATCACTAAGGCTAAACTCCTTCTTTTTGCTGATGACATAAAAATATTCCTTAAAATAGACAATCTTAATCAATGTCATATCCTACAGTCAGAACTAGATATTTTTGCAAGTTGGGCGTACTCCATAGGTCTCAGCCTTAATATAAGCAAATGTCATGTTATGTCGTTTTCTAGGCAGCGATCTCCTATCCACCACAACTATTCTCTAAATGGCACTTCTCTTAACCGTGTCTTCCTCTACAAAGATCTTGGTATTCATTACTCACCATCTTTAAATTTTGAGCACCATATAAATGTCACTGTAGGTAAAGCTTTAAAAGTACTGGGTTTTATTAAACGCAATACTAATCAGTTTTCTTCGGCTCGTTGTCTCTGCACATTGTACTTCTCATTAGTACGTTCTATATTAGAATACGGTGTGGTGGTGTGGCATCCCTACCTAGCTAAAGACGAACTAAGACTCGAGCGTGTACAAAATAGATTTCTTTCCTACATTGCCTACATAATGAAGATACCTCACCCTACGCATGACTATTCCTTAATTCGTAGTTCATTGGGAATACCAATGCTGTCAACTCGTCGACAAGATGCTGATGAGCACTTTATAACCTCGCTCCTAGGTGGCACCTTAGATGCACCCGATCTCCTCTCTAAAATATGTCTTCGTATCCCTTCCTTCTTCTCCAGAAATCACGCACTCTTCCAAATTCCAACTCACAATACATTATATGGACATAATCACCCCTTGCACAGAATGCTTCGTACTCTGAACAATCTTAATTTTGATTTTAATAAGTAATTAAATAATATCATTACTATAAATATGTTGTATTATAGTTTTATATTACTAAATTAAGGTATTACCATTTAGTTTATATTATGTTTTTTTTTTTTTTTTCCATATGTTCTAATTTTGTGTGTATTTGTATTATTATATTTTTGTTATATCTATTAATTTAAACTTAATCTGTTAATTAAAAATTGCCGTTTGGCGTTTATATATTATAAATAAATAAATAAATAAATACTACCGATATGTCATAAACTCAAAAATATTATTTTCTACATTTTTTGTAATTGATGATATTAATCCAAGATGACTCAAAAAACATAAAAAAAATGATTCTGTGTAAATGCTTTTCGTCTATGTAGCGCGTAGACTAGAGAAAGAGAACAAACAGGGCAGTGACATCCTCTGAATGGCTATTAGTTGATTATTTAATTATTTTTGTATCTCATTTATATGATGGTTGAATATTTGCTCTCTATAATTTGACATTAATACAGTTGAGTTCAATTATTTAAAAACTCTGAACCCAGAAAGCCAAGGCTTAATTAATCCTTGAATTTATAAAAAACCTAACCTAACCGGAGTGATGATTGTATAGATTTCATAATATTTTTTTTTTCTGTCTGTCATCACATTAGTTTTATAAGAGTTTGAATTTAAAATGTTGAAGTAATTGTGTAAACACAAGTAAATTAATGATTTATCTTCAATTGATTTTCCATATTTTGTTGTAATTCCAAATCAATTTAATAATAATATTCTCATATAATAGAATTAATATATATTAATTTATAAAACTGTCAATATTGTACTATAATATTATTATACACCTACAGTACTTGTACTTTCTTGTCCTTGATATTTTAAATAAATATATACACTAGCCACTAGATATTTTTAAAATAATAAATATTAATTGATATAATGAAAGCAGTGTTTCAGCAAAAACTAAATCAATCTACCATGACACACTAATGAAAATAGTGTTATAACTTATAAATTACTTTTATAACAATATCAAAAAAAATGTCATGTTATAATCTTGATATAAGCAAATGGGCCATCTCTTGTCAGAATCGTTAGTTGAATAAATCATTGAATAAACACATCCATCACAATGCCATTATGACATTATTCACAATGAATACTCCACCAGTGTGGTGCGCACCTCAACACCTTTTTTCATTGTGAGGTGATATTAGATTCTGAGTGGAACGAGAATGTATTGATTTTACAATGATGTGTGTTTTTTTATTTTTTTTTTTATTTTTTTTTTTTTTGTGTCTGTCATCACCTTTTAGGACAGTAGAACTGCTTCGATTTTCTTCAACAGCAACTTTTCTGATTGGAAAGTGAATCTAGTTGGTACTTGGGGGAGTCAAAAGTAAAAATTTCCCAGAAGTTTTCAAAAGCGAGGTGAAAAACAAAAGAAAAATTAAGGAAAAACGGGGATTTTTACGCAAAATCGATTTTGGTTTTTGTTGTAACACTAAAACAAATGACCGTAGATATATGAAATTTTCACAGGTTGTTTATATTTGCATTTCCTATACACGGTAAAATTTTGAAAATAATTTGGCTCTTTTTGAACTGTTTACGGACATTGTCAGTTTTCAATTTTTTTAGTTTTTTTTTCTATAAATATCAATAAAATTTTATTTGTTGGTTAAAAAAACTTGAAAATTTAATGCAAGGCTCCTGATATATTTTTACAATAGCAATTGTAAAATATTTAAAATACATAGGCACAATTTTTTTTTATAAGCATTTAAAATTCGAATTTTGACAAAATTTATCAAAATCTCGAAAATTATTAATCACTGTAATTAAAAAATTATAAAATGTTCAGTTTTTATAACTAAGGATTGAAAATTTAAAACAAAGATTCTCATAAATAGTTCATACTGTAACCAAAAAATCTACAAAATACATAAACACAGTTATTTTGTACAGACATTTTAAATTCAAATTTAGACGAAATTACATATTAAAATCAGTAATAACGATTTTGGTTATTTTTGTTGTAATTTAAAAATATTATTCGTCGGTATAATATGAAACTGAAGAATCAAAAAAATCAAAATATGGCCTATCCATACAATCTACAGTTTAATATTACGATTAAGTCAATTATTTTTTTAATACCATAGATAAGTATGTAATATGTCTTAAACCAAGACTGACATACCGTCTCCACTCAGAATCGTTTTTCTTATACAATGATATTGTATCATTGAATTCAAATTTAATTCCAACCATTATACAGTGACCCACTTGTAACCTACTGTACAGCAGAGCGACATCCACTTACCCGCTTTTTTTAACCTAATGTTGTAATTATACATATTTAAAAATAAAATTATGCCCAGTATAAAATATTATTGTGGATTTAAGTTCAACTTTTTTTTTAATTTCCATTAACAATTACTTACTCTCAACCCTGTATTTTCATTTATACAATTCTTAACCTTTACTGGGCCATGGTCCCCTTTGAAGTATAAAATATAATCACGGACCCTCCCACAAAAAAAAAATATTTATTTAATGATAATACTAAGATTTCTTGCTTTAGTCCTAATTGTGACCATTGTAGAAAATCCAGGCTCACAGAACTATGTAGTAGCGAATATAATCAGAGCTCGGGAATAAGCCTTCGTCAACGAACACCAAAATTCGATTTCATTTTTTGTCTGAAAACCGGGGTGTGCAATTTCTTCTGATCTCAAATCAATTAATCATATTTAACAAGGTTTGAATCATTAATATTGCATTTAAGTCTACTAGAAAATAACTGTGCGTAACCATATTTCTGCTTTCGAGTATGTACAATCTAAATAATTGCCAAATACATTTTCAAGCACATCAAAATGTGCACAAATTTGCGTTTTTATGGAACTGGATAAAGCAATATTATTTTTTGAAAGCTCTTGTTGGAAGTCTGATAAATTTTCCGATTGAAGTCTTCTTTTCCAAAGGGAAGTTTTATTTACAAATGCGTTTATTTTTTCGGCCGCTATATGGACGACTGTCGCTGCTCGTCTTTGAATTGATATATTTACTTATCTTTACTATTATATATTATAAATGTACAGTTTCTACTTAAAAGGTTAATCAAATAATATTATGAATTAATTTCAAACAAATTTATTTTTATTAGTAATTATTATTTATTAAATTTGACACAACACAAAATATACAAGTCATCTTCACATTATATCAAGAGTTTAATAATCATTAATTCATTATACATTTTATACATCGAGCATTTGTGAGTCTCATTGATGAGACAGATAGTTATAACACTTGATTTATCACTTATTATTATCACAGAAACCACTTAAACAGAAAAAATGTATTTCAATCTAAATATTTAATTAGTGTTGTGTATGTTTATTTTTATAGTAGGTTAATTAAATATGTAGCCAATTTATACATTTTGATACATAAAAATATATACCTATTAAACTATAATATTTCTTTTAAAAATAAACAATTTTTAATAAGGATGTACCTAGGAAGGTTGTTATTTCTTTGTTTCCTTCGTTGGTTTTAAGAACAACAACATTTTATTTTGAAAATGTATTACTAACTACCCTAAGTTGGTACACATATGAGTTGAACTAAAAATGTATTTATATCATTATTATTATTATTTTTTTTTTTTGTTAAATGAGAATAAATTTTTGTTGAACTTTGAAATCATTTTAAGTGTTATTCATGATGACATGTTCGAAAAAGAAGCTGGTGTGAAGTTAGCGCAATTTATACGAAAATTTGTATAAAATAAACGGTGATCCAACAAATGACATGGCCTTTCCAACAACGTCCGACAAACCGTTCTGAACAGTTTCGGGTAGTTATTGAGAGTATTGGAATAAGTTAGCCACTGACTTGGTGTGAAGTTGGTGGCACTTTCTTGAAAGTTCGTATAAATAAATGGTGAACACGTTTTAAAGAAGAAAAAATATTTTTCAATATTTCATTGAAATATTTCAAGGAGAGTGAAATTTTCAATTTTGAAATATTTCAAGTGAAATATTTCAAATTCAGAACCCTAATGTACATACACAAAAAATACAATATTTACATAAAATAAAAAATGTTATTTTGCCAAAATGTAGTCTATAGTTAACGATAATTCTTCAATTATTAGTTATTATTAATAAGCGATAACAGAATTATTAGTTAATGTTATTTTATTATTTGTTCAGTTGTATCATTTTTATCGAAAAAAAAAAAATGAAGTATTGAAATTGTTTATTGAATTATATTTTAATAGGTTTCAGCAGGTACTAAAGCATATCTTTTTACCTGCTACATAACACCAGGGAATGCAAGTGCACCGTCCTGCACCTCCGAAATTGCGGAATTACGCCATGTCGCCATTGCACTAAGCCTGTACGCAGCTCGAAAATAAAACTATCACAAGTACACAATTACTTCACATAATTTGCTACACATTTAACTTTTAAATGTAAACATAAGTAACTTACAATTACCAGTGAATGTTTCTAAAATGAACGAAGCCTGAACATGACACAAATTTTTAAGTACCTATTATTAATAGTAATTTATTATTAATATTTATTTCTGTTAACTAAATAAAGATTAGGTACCTGTAATACCCATTACCGATAATCGTAGAATAATAAATTTATTTTTTTTAGGGGGGGGGAGGGATAGCCTTTTTTCCTTGTGATATCGACGCCACTGAAACTTGTTGCAAATTCAAAGGGTGCCTTAAAAAAATTCTGGGGTGACTATAGCCCCCTTAGCCCTCCCCCCCATCCTACTTTTATGGTAATACCTCTGTCTTATAATAACAAATTATGTGGAAAGTATAAAAAAATTTTCTACCTGACATACTGACCTAGTATAAACTGTCCATACTCCATGGTCTTATTTTTTTCTGTGTGACTGTATGAATACTTTTATGATATAAGTCGAAATGCATAAATTGGAATACATAAAAATCATAAATGTTATTATATAATATAAATAGTAGCACTTAGATCAAAAAATCTATGATGTAATAATTGAATAAACCAGAATTTTTCAGTTTTATTCAATAAGTCGTAAAACTGTTTGAGGCGGAATGTATGGTCACCGCATGATGAGATTCCACCTTAGACAGTTTTAACCATATATACTTAGTACACTTACATACTATATAATACTCTGAATTCATATTTTCCTTTGAATTTAATATTTTAATAAGAAAAATACTTCCTCCATCCTTTTGCTTAAACAAAGAAATGGTGTATTTTTTCTCTTAATATACGTGTATTATATTATGCAAATTAAATGGTTTGTAATTATTATGCATAGGCACTAGGTAGGTACATTTGAGTAAATAATTGTTTTGCTACCATTCATCCATTTATGATATTATTAACAACTATAGAGCCATAGAAGCAACTTGTGAAAATGTGAAATCCGAACACCGTAATCGATGTAAGTCGCGTGGATATGTTACATTGATTATTGTTTTATTTTGGGTTTTCAATGTGACGCCAGTCTATAAAGGAAAGTATATAAATATATAATCCTATGTAAATATAACTATGAAGTACTTCGTAATTTTGTTTTGATAGTACCATTTTATCATAATGGAAAAATATTATTGTCTCACTCCTAGGTGAACCATCGACAATTGCCTACTGAATACTGATTCACTACCTGTAGCTTTAAGCTGGGCTTCCATTAGATCGAAAAGCCAGCGCGGCGCGACGCGGCGCCGACCTCGAAAAGCTGCAGGAGCTCCCAGACCTAGTGAACGCCCAGCTATTTATTTTTTTTAATTATTTAAGAGGTCATCCTAAGTTATTATTCAGTATTCACACTGCGCGTTTAAACTACAGATTTATTTTATAATTGTCTTAAGGTCGCGACGTTTTTAAAAACGTTGACTCGCACGTTTGAATCGCATAGTGAGTAGTTTGTAATGCACTCTAATCAAATATTATTTTTGCCGTTTACTATTACCAAATATATGAAAAATTGAATGAATACCTTCCTGAACTTCCTCATCGTATTTCATTAGAATTAGGTAATCTAAACTAAAAACCAGAAGTTCAATATATATTTATAAACGTTATTTAATCTCAATCTCTTATGATACTAATAAGTAGATTATAATATATAATTTATAACATTTTAGACTCGATTGCTGTCGTAAGTGGTATGAAAGACAATTTTAAGAGCCAAAATTTCGATTTTAAAAACTGAAAAATTATTGTTTTTTTTTATATCAATAAATTTTTTTTACAATATTCTGTGTCTAAATAGTAAATATAGAATTTAAAAGGAGTTAATTAATATACACTCGACTTACAGACCTGTTTGTATAAAATATAAACATTATTTGATATTTTCAAACGTTGACACATTTTTAGAACATTTAATATTTTCACTTAAAATGATAAAAATTGTGTCTGAAGTGTTATAATGACATAGGTATTATTTTAATTTTAATTATTATTTTTAGAATTTGCATATATTATGTTGAAAACATATGAAAAGGATTGATGGATTTCGAATTTTTGAAAAATGACACATATAATGAATTTAAATGTACACAGTTTTACTTAATTGATCAATATAAAATTATAATATATATTAATATACATATTGTAAAGGAAATTTGTTAGCTTATATCAAAATGTAATAACGTAGGTAATCTGAATATTTTTTGTACTCAGTTTCAACAGTAATTTACCAAAATGGTTTTTTCAAAATAAATATAGCCTAAGTACTATTATAAAAAAAACAAGATTTTGATGCTTAATCGACTTTTAACGTTAATTTAAAATTTGTATGTACCTACAATCTACACATTATAAGTAAAAAAAATACAAAGTAAGGAATCAATCCTTTATTGTTTAATGTGAGAAAATAAATAATGTAAATACCGTGGTTTTACTATAAAAGATAATATTACGATTGGTATTTTGTTAAAAATCGGAGAATAAATCATGATCTATATCCAATATACGTATGTTTAATATCTGCAGGTGGTAGGTTGCAAATAATTCAATCAACACCCATTTTTCCTTTAAAGTGGACCTATAAAAATATAGTAGGTATGTGCTCTAAGAATATGTTTTCCCGCTCCTCTTACAGGTGGCGAGTACGGGCCTGTAAGTAGGTACCTATGCTAAGAAATATATCTATTTTAAGTTATCATAAAAAAATTCTCGTACCTAATTACATATCAAACAAAGTGACTTGTATCTATTTAAATTATAGATCAATAATTATTTTAAGCTCATGGATACAAAGCAGACGTAAGTACGCCAACACAATAGGTGGTTGATGTTATCAACAGCCGGTATCTCTGCAACTGAGCGTATTGATGAGTACAATGAATTTTGGCGATGAGTTTACTGTGGAACGAAGCTTATATTTTTCCGATATCAAAACTAAAAAATAAGTTATTCAAGTTGGAAAAACTCAAAAATTATAAACTTTTAAACCATTAGAACTTTTTTCGTATTTGTGATATCGAATAGCATACTAAATGCTTTCCTCCTTTTTTGTGTGAACATTTAGTTGCTTAACTTGGACTTCAGCCTGAATTGTTCTTGACATAGTGAAACAGTTTTTTCTATGTTGTAAATTTGTAAGACGGAGCAATACATGAGAGTGTGGCGTACTCTTAATTAGGTATTTAATTTTATAATAGATTTGAATATTATATTTTTTGTCATGTTACTATGTACCTAAATGTTAATTCTAAATGTGTGTGTCAAAACGTTCATACATAATGCTTACTTGACTTAATTTTTATACTGATTGTGACTTGTGTTACATTATTTTGTGGTTAATATGTCTGATATTGGTTCTTGGTTTAGAGTACTGTTTGGGTTTGAAGACAATACTGGTATCTCTTTTTACTATTTTTTAATCTAAGCTTTAGACTATTATTAATACAGAATATCTTATGTGGACTGTATTGTCAAGTTATCTTTATAATACAATAAATAAAAACTTTAAGTAAATCACCATTGGGTTCATTGAAAGATGTTTAGAATTTTAACTAAGAAAGGATAGATATATGATTAATTTTATATTTTTACAATACTTAGTTCAGTGGATTCAATCAAAGATCTATCATATACAGAGGTAGTTTCTAAGCATGTTATTATTTATTGTCTTTTTGGAGCAGCATAGTTGTTATGAATACAGTATTAAAAATAAAACTTTTATGTTAAACAAAATAAATGTAAATTTTGATCATCAAAAAGATGCCTTTGATTATTTTAAATTAATTGTTGATCAACATATAATCCTAGTTTTTACTTTGAAAAGGATCAAGGAAAGATTAAAAAGTTATTTTTTATTAAAAGTGTATAAAATGTACTCATTATATACTTTAATAACAAAATAATTCTTAAACCGTCACGCAGACATCAATATGCAAAATTAAATTTTATCAATGAAGTCGGCTTGATTTGAAACGCCCCCATTTTGAACCCTCATAATTGTGTATACACTCAGTATGAATATTAAAATGTATGCAACTCTGGTCTCTAGGTATAAGTTATAACCACTTATATGTCCATTCTAATAAATAAAGTTAACTTCGAAATATTTATAATTTAATAAGATCACAAATTACTTTTACAACATAAAAAAGCAAATCGTATATCAAAAATAAATACTTATTGTATTACATTTTCAAATAGTTGAATTTTAGAACTTAAAATGTCTTATTTTCAATCTAATCATAATCCATCACTGATAGGCTACCACTAGCCTACTACTATATAATATTGTTGGTGCTAATTGGTAAGGTTGAGGAATATAATACTACTAGTTAGAAACATATATCTTACTTTTTATTAGTTAATTGTTATACCGTAATACAAAATATTATAAAGTGAGTTATAATGATACAAACATTCATTATCAATTAAAAATAAATGTTTAATACAAATTTAATCTTTTTTTTAATAACTTGATCGATTATTTTTAAATAATGTTTATATATTTATACTATAAACTATATGACTAAAATTAAAGAACTTATTAGAAAGTGATATAATTTCTAAGTAAATTACATTATGTTAGGTATTATGAATTGTATTGATATTTGTTTAAAAAGAAAATGAAAACATTTTATTTACTTAAAACTAGTATAAGAAACTAATGAAACCAATAATACATTTTTTTATGACATCAAAAATAAATTTGTTTGCTAAATCCATAGCTTATTAATTTAATCAAGTATAATTAGGGTCTATGCATAACATGCATTTATGTAAACCAGTACAGTTTAATAAAATAGCTATTGGTTGTTTTCAAATCAAAAATACAAAATATTACACCACAATTACCTATATAATATTGTCAATTACTGTGTAAATGATTGTACTTATTTTGTTAATAATTCATTTTAACTCATATCTCTTACAATTTCTTAATTAATTGTTACATCCTAATACAAATAATATGGTAAGTAATAAATAATAATTATAAAAATCTTCACTATGAATTTAAAATACATAATAATATTTGACAGAAAAAAAATTACAAACAATAAAAAAACCAATTCAAATTTTCATTTATGGTATAAAATAGTAGAAATATTATTCTTTTAAATTATTAATTAGTTATTTTTAAATAATGTTTTTATATTTATACTATAAAAGTATAACCTACCATACTAAAATTATTAAACATATTGAAAAGAGTGATGTAAGTACCAAGTAAATTACATTATGCAAGGTGCCTATTTTTATTAATATTTGTCAACAAATAAAAATGTATTAAATACTTAAAACCTTGGCTAAATATATACTTATATTTATATTTTAATATAATACATTATTGAGTATGCTTAAAACTTAAGAAATCATTAATAAATAAATACTTTACGCGAAAGAGTAAAACATTTCCAGAGGTTTGTTTACCTTCCAAAACTTATCCTGTATGTTTCGAAGTGTTTGATTGCCTTTGACTTGAAGAAATTGATCTGCGGTGGGTACAACATACATCAAAAAATCAAGAGGTCGTTCTGGAAGCTCAGCACCAAGGTCTACCGCCAATCGCATAGCTAAGTACTTACTCAAATGATCAACTAAAAAAAAAATTATGTGTATGTAATGATTGTTTTGAAAATTTGCTACTTAATTACACTTAGAATTTTTGGTTATATTATTCAAGATTTAATTCTACACATTTAAAATTCAAACCAACAACCACTTATGAATAATATAAGATTTAAAATATTATTAAAATACTATTTTTTATTTTTTTATTTTTTTATTTATTGGTCCTGCACTACACATAAGAAGTATTAATCCGTAGACACTCATAAAAACCCAGTTTTACACTTTAGACCAGCTGTTCTTAAATGTTTGGTGAACAATTGATGGAATACTTTTAGAAATTGTGGGCCCCCAACCAATATTCTTTTCAATACCATTTTTTTTACAAAAGTGTAGCTAATATAGTTGGGCAGTGCATATTACTACAACAAAATTACTTCTGCAGTAATGCTGTAGTAATATTTTATTCTATTATATTTAAGTTAACACAATTGTAACGAAATTACTTATTAAAAGTAATTTTTATGAAGTAATGCGTTATTTCACACATTATTGAAATATGTCACAAACGTATAAGGTACGACAAAAACAAGAGGCAGAGATGTTCAAGAAAAATTAAAAATCAATACTAGTTATTTACAATTCTGGAAGTTTTAAATAATAAATAACTATTAATGATATTATTAAAGATCCCAGGAATTAATTATACATTTTACTCGTGTATAACATTAAGTTATTAAAAATATACGTACATTATCAATAGTATATATAAACTGTTATACAATTTATGTAATTTTTTATATTGTTTTGATTACTTATGTATGTATGTGTAGTATCTTATAATGCTCATAAGGGCCTGTCCGGCTAATTTATATAAATAAAAAAATAATAATTAATAGTATGTCAATTACTTATTAGTCGTTATGGAATGATTTTGTAATTAATTTTTGAAAAAGTAACACTATAGAAACGCCCTACTTTTTAAATGAAAAAGTAATATGACGTTATAAAAATAATATCAGGTGACACAAATGTAATTCAAATACAAATATTTAATGGAACAAGTAACGTAATTTTGTGACTTTTCAAAAGTAATTTATCTAACACTGGACGAGGATCCCCCAAGGGACCGCAGACCACAGTTTAAAAGCCTCTGATTTAGACTGTGTACATAGCACTTGATTGATACACATACAATTCTATAATGATATTCTTCAAGTTATAATATGTTAGTTATTCATTGTAGAAATGCTTCTTAATGGTTAAGTTATATGTAAAAAAAAGCAAGAATAAAAAACATTTAAACAGTAACAAAAGAATTGTATATAGAATTTAAAAGGACATATTTTCATTCTGTACTGTTTAAATGTGATAAAGTAAATTAATTTAAAAGGATTACCTGTTGCATTAGCTGTAGTTTTTATGTAACGTACAGAGTTTTCTTTCAAAACTGTGATAAATGGATTTTCACTCTCCATTATTGTAGGATGAGGTTTTAATACTAGTTCTATTTCATCTACTGGCACACCGTTTGATGCACCAATACATTCTGCTGTATCCGAAGTGTCAACAGTTGAAGCAGGTCCTTCTTTTTCTGAGATCATAACAGATTTCATCTTTTTTGCCACTTTTGTTTGTACCATTGTTCTTGTTACATTGTCTTGTCCTGAACTATTTGAAGGTTTTGAAGTAATTGATGAGCTACTTTCATTTAGTTTTTCTCGTTGGTTCTTTTTGATTCGTTGTTGTCGATTTTGAGTTTGTAATTTAATACCTTCGTTTATTGACTGAACTAAATTGGCCTGACTTTGACTCTTATTTAACGTTTCCAATACTTTTGTTTGCTGTGCTTCGTATTCATCAAGGTTAGGATATATCTTAGATATGATAAGATCAAAATTTGGATCACGGCGTAGTGACCGTTTAGATACTAGTTTCTTACGACAAGTGGGGCATTCTTTATTCCCTGAACGAAGAGCAGTCACAATACAGTCTGAACAGAATCTAAAAAACAATTGTATTATTTTATTACTTAAAATACTCATTTCATAAATTAAAATATAATATGTATTATAATTACCTATGGAGACATTCTTTAGCAGTCATTGTTTTTTTCAAAACTTCCAAACATATTGGACACATTAGTTCATTCTGTAGACTTCTTGGCGATACTTCAACTTCGGTGTTGTCAGTAACAGCTACTTGAGGAGCTCTATGCCTTTCGTATAGTGAAAGTTCCCACATTTTATTGAGGTCTGTTGGATCTGATGAAGCCATGACTTGAGCAATTTTTACAATTAGAATTCAGAATCAAAAAATTAAATTAAATAATCTAAGTTTGAGAGTTACTGTATTACAACAAATTTATAATATATTATATGATAGTACTTAAAAATGATAAAAATGTATTAATTAATAGTATAATAAGCATTATAACTTGAAGTAAAATATAATAATGACCAAAAGAATAAAAGATAGACTATACTTATACACTATAGCAACAAGTGGCTAATGACTATGTTAGATTAGTTGTGGACAGTGTTTATAATCTATTTACTAAGATAAAATGGCGAAATGGACTTTGTTATATCAATGACAACTAATGTTTTCCAGTACATGTGGTACACAACATTCAACGCCATCTATGAAAAAATAACCTTGAAATTGTCATTAATATTGCGTTAATAGCTTACAATTCATTAATATGTTTGAATTTAATTTTAAAAAACTGTTCACTTGTATAACATGGTCATAGTTATAGTCACATGTCACATATGTAAATTGTAAGGTACCATACGAATCATATACTTTACACGAACTACTGCCTTTGCCCGCGGTAAACGGTGACTTCACCCCATATTTTGTTCCGCTGTTTGCGCATGTGCAATATTGTGCACACCCACAAACCAGTTGACGTGATTTAATAGGGCGTAATGCGTAAATACGTATTTGTGGTATTATCAATTTCAAATATTATTATTATTGTTATTATCAATTTAATATTTATTGAAATACAATAATCATACGAATAAATATTTTTAAATTTAAAATTGTCATAATATTGTCAAATGTCCAGGGTTTTAATTTCTCTAGTCTCTTTATACATTGTAAAATTAAAACATCTAAAATGTTTTATGTTGATACTACAACAAATCGTGGACTACATATTTATACGGATGTGTTCTTCTTTAAGGCTCACCCTATGATCGAGAGCTGCAGATGATTAGAATTTATAACAAAATATTAAGTTTCGATTCCGGGTTAATTTTAATTTGTAAATAATGCAAATAGTTAATTTTATTATAAAAATGACAGCTCCCAAAATGCTGACTTTCTTTACGATGACGGGGCATCACAACCCCCCCCCCCTTCCATACCACACTACCATCCAGTCCTGCTCACTACGACGCTCCGGACGTGTGTAGGTACTATTAAATTGTCAACATATATAATAGGTATATATGTACCTAGTATATACTGATTTATGACATGTGACGCTTCAGTACCGAACATTCGAAGGGTGAAACGTGGCCCAATGGCTAGTACGGTTCGTGATCATTATGTACTGGTCGAGATCTTATCGTCAGAGAAGGGTGGCGGTGGAGGGTGTATCGTTAATGCATTCAAACCGTCTTGGATGCTGCGCGTGCGAGTGTGTGTCCCGACCCAACGTAGAATCGAACAATAAAATATATGAAAACAGTTGTTACTTGTTGCAGAAAGGAAAAAAATAACGAAGCCTATACATTTATACGAGTATATGACTGTGGGGGTTCCTGCTATGTACAAGTGTAGGAAACCTCGAAAAAAATATTTATTGTATAGGCTCGTACCTACATTCGGATTTTATGGACAAAAATAATCTGTACAAAATATGTCCAATGTATATACTATATAATATAATTATGCATATTAATGATTAATTTGAGTTTTAAGAACCACAATGATAAATGCATTGCGAATAATAATTAATGGCGGTAGAAATTATATTTTGGTAGATGTATGTAAAAACATTGTGTTTTGAAATGCTTATAAATTTCAAAAGTAGGATTTTGAATAATCGCATCATTGAAGAAATGAGGCGGTGTAGAGTATCTACAATCTGATGGTCCTCCCTTAAAACCGGTTGCCCATCGTCCGACTACCTAGGAGTGAGGAAAGAGACACTTGCGTGCCGCATTCCTTACATGTGAGGGTGTGCGTACTGCTTACAGCTGCATGTGCCATTGTTATGGTGTTTCGCCGTCGGTGCCAGCAGGTGGGACGAAGGTCATCGGCCGCCGCCGACTCTGTTCATCGAATATTTTCGCTACAGTTTGAGTTTTGAACACGGTAACCTACCAATATGATTATTACATTATATATGTATACATTTTTTTGTCGACCCTTCTCCTTAAACTGTGTAAGATTTTTGTTCAAGGTCGTTAAGAGCGTGTATTAATATTATAGGTATCATAGTGGTAGTATATGTGAGTAATAATATAATATAACATGGTGCAGGGGTTCTCAACCTATTTTGATCCATATTGATCCAAGATTTTTAAAACAATTTAAATGGCTCCCTTACAAATAACTATAGTAATAAAATTACGATACAAGCAATTAATTAATTTAAAGTGACATTGAGTTACCTAATTGCGCCACTGAAAATGCATCATAGTGCATAGTGCATTACATTGCCTAAGTATGCATACTGCATAGTCGTTTATAAATATACCTATATAGGCAGGTGAGTAGTAAGTTCTCATACCTACATAATTAAATACGAACAAAGGCTTATAGGAAATTTCAACTCTTTTCAGCTACTTAAAGGCCCGGTGAAAAGCTATCGGATTGTATATTATTAACATTAATATTATAAAACATAATGACATATATTTATTTTTATTTTCAATAAATTATTATGATTATTGTTAACTAAAGGACTAAAAAAATTGGCATACACGCAAACACGATCGTCCACAGTCCACTCGATTTTTTATTTAACTATTATTATAACCATTAGCGAAACTAAGGGGGTGCAAAGGGACTTTAGCACCCCTTGTTTTTTTTTAGTAAAACTATTACTTTGGTTAAGTACCATCAATTTTATGTTTTTGAAATATGAATTAATAAATTAAAAAAAATTCTAAAAAAATGTTAGTGGTCGTATAATTTTTTTAGATATAAATGATAACATATTGAATAATTGATATAGATTATAAACATTACGATACATAGTAATATAGTATGGAAAAATGGATTTCTTACGAACAATTTTTAGACAATATAGGTCTCATCAAAAATCACTATATATAGTGAATATATGTAGATATACTATGGTTGATTATGTAGAGGGTTGGCAATATCTTCGATACTATTGTATGGAGTATCGAGTACCTATCTTGTACCTCAACACATTTTCAGTCTATGTAGGTATCGAGTATTTCATAAAATAATTTTATCGAAACATACTTGATACATTAATGAGATACTTTGAAAAATTAATTGTTTAAAATTATTTTCACTCGCTTACCTAGTAATAGTACTAGTACATACCAACCACGATTGTTCGACAATGTTTTAGTATGATATGTGTAAAATTAGAGGCAAATTTAAATGTATGTATACCATTATGTAATTGCAGTGTTAATTAATTTCAAATTATTAACAATTCTAATTTTTACTATCATAATTAAATTTATTTTGCTAATACAAATACAAATACGTAGTTACAGGTGATTTTTCGAAAGCTGTAGCCTACGCCATACAACTTTTAGAAAATTATTTTTTAACCCATTAGCCATATTAGTTATATCTGTGGATTTTGACACACCACATATGCATTTTTAACTCGACTATACGTCTTTACTGTAGGTACCTATATGGCTATATTAGATATCCGTAATGTGTACGATATAGTACATCGTACATCCGTGCATGTATATTGAATAGTCTATCTTTCGCGGCGATAAAGTATGTGATGGACACGATAGGATTAATAGATACTGTAGATACGTATTTATTGTCTAAGTAGTTTATGATTACCAAATAATTATGTACATGAATAATAATTAATTGTGTAGTAGAATATTATTATGAGTTATTATTGTTATTAAACATGTGGTCTATATTAACTAATTAATATATAATATACACCTAATTGGGTATAAATACAATTTTTAAAAAACCTGTGATAAATTTTATTTGAAGTATCGAGTATCGAGTATATAGTATCTCGTTACTCCAAATCTAAGTATCTAGTACCGTGATACTGATTTTTGAGTATCTTGCTCTTCAATGTTTGCGTATTACTGATAAGTGGTAACCCTCCATAAGATATATCGTAAAATCCTCCTAATGTATTAATACGAGAAAATGAGTATTATAAATATATATTATGTTTTTATCATAGTGTGTTAAAATGCGTATACAAATTCAAAGTTATGATTTTTTTTTAAAGATTTGTACTTTGTGAGATTGCATATTTTCGATAATAGGGAGTTTGTAACACACCACACTTAAGATTAGTGTTTCTTGATTTTAACTTTAAAAATTACACATCTTGCTGGTATGGTTGTAATAATACAGTCTACAATGTACAGGTTGTGTAATCGAACCATATTTTATAATACCCATTACAATGACACTCGACATATTATCCTAATTAGTACTTTGTAGTAGTACAGTCCACGTAGTCGTGCAGTCATTCAGGTGGCAGGTACAAGTCTCAATTATGAACAAATACTATGGCTATTTAAAGTTTTTACAATCAGTTAACCTTTTATAGAAATAAAATTAAAAATGTAAAATTATTTGACGAATGTTTAATCCGACTAATATTACGTTGATTGGGTATTAATGTCTTATGAAAAATTACTGTGGAATACTACTCTTACCCCTTTAAATTTTTCTTCTGGATTTTAGTATGAATAGTAAAGATATCTTAATCCTATATTTATAACAAATATGTAGTTGAAATTGTGAAATTGTGAATCATTATTAAAGTGTGCAACATATTGTTATGTAAGTATTTAGGTGATCTTATAAGGGTATTTAAGCAATGTGCTATGATCTCCTTAGGCTTGACAATCTGGTATTCAAGCTATGCTCAAAGGAATTATTAAGCAAACGAGTAGTTAAACGAATAATTAACAAATTATATAAAAACATACTTAATTTTTGAATTTGAAATTGCTTCATAGTTTGCCTTTGTTTTTCTTATCCTTCTTAAAATTCATTTTAGAAGTTCCTAGACACAAAAACACATCAACAACTTTGTTCTGTGTTTTAAACCAACTGATGGTACTTAATGGTTTGAAACTTCAAACCATTTTACTATATTTGAGGGGCTGAAAAATGTTTTTATTGTTCAGTGTTGAATAATTTTTTTAAAATAAATATACTATTCACCTTTTTGAATAAGTATTCTTAAAAATATTTTTTTATCAATTGTAGTTGATACTTAATTTAAAAAAATTTTAATTGATTTACTGGATCCAATAATGCACATATTGTTGATTGTTTGATTGCTCCTGGTAAACTATTGACTGTATTAACAACACAATAGCATCAAGGACTTTGACAAATTTCACATGCATATAGCGACAAGTAACTACCTCCATACATGGTCAATTGTTATAAGCTATTAATAACTTACAACCTGATGGTTTAAAGTTCTAAAAAAATGAATGAATGTTTTAACAATTCTATATTTTTTTAATAATTGAGGTTAAATTAATATACATACTTTCTATTTTTTTTTCTACCAAATCAATTGATAAAAATTGTTGTAGTTCTTCTACAGGAGGAGTTGGAATTGGCTTCATAAAAAATTGATGATTATTATAGAAAGGTTGAACATGCTTTTTAAGCTTATATTCAGGATCTTCCATTCCTAGCTGAAGATTATCAGAACACCTGAAACAATAATTTATTTAGTTTTCATACTTCAATATCTAAATTGGTTTATCAAAACCTACTGTTGTTCAACCTCATTTGATCATTTTTTTTTTTTATACTCGTAATAACACTAAAATAAACAATCATGTGTTTTAATGTTATTAATTTATGTTCAATATATAACATTTTTAATCCTTTTGAATTAGGTATACAAGTTCAATGGACATTGCATTTTTATTGGATGTATTCCAGATTCATTTACTGCTATATGATCTTTGAAGAGCAATATAAATTCCATTAAGCCTTATTTACCCAATAAATTTCTATATAAGACATGTCTATGAAAGCAGTAAGTATTCTCTAACAATATTCTCAGTGGTAAATGCTGAACAAAAGAAATTAAAACCTAAAACAAATGTATGTTAGACATTTTTTTTAACATGTGCATTGAACCCAAGTATAACTAACTTTTGTACTTTGTAACATTTTTAGAATTATCAATTTCAAGTGTTCTCCCAATATACTCCATTTTATTTCTCTTAACAATTTACTATCTTTTGCATTATCCATATGATGCACTAGTTTTTAATATAGTGGTAAATTTCTTTGATGATTTAACCTCTTTGCTGACATACTTTCCACATTCTTGGTCCAAATTCTTCTTTTGTATATACACAATATACACAATATACATTTTATGACCTATTATACATTTAAATATATAAATAATTTAACTATGGAAGTATAGACAATATAGCTAATAAATTACTTAGGTCCTTCGATACCAGATAAATTGTATCCATTATTTTTTTGTGACTTAAACCATGACATTTTTTTTTTGTTTTATTATAGGTTCAACTGTCTCAAGACGATTTCTCTACCATTTTCCAAATGCTCTTCGAGCGCCACTTCCATAACCCAAAGATTCTTCAGTTATATATACTAGATCAAATCCACAATTAATATTATACATTTGTTAATTATACTAAACAAAATTACCTAGTCTGTGAAGAATTTTAGCAGCACCGTTACAAAATTTAAAGAACATCAATGATTTGAATCCATCCGTACAGATAATTCCAATAGCTGCATAAGCATCCGTTGACAACTGTCGATATTGATCATTTTGAAATTCTGCACATACAGCCAGAAGATACATTAAATACTCATAATTTTCGAGTTTCTTTTCCCGTTTTATCTTAATTTAAACAACAACATTTAAAACCAATCAAAATTAAATTAATAATAACCATAAAAGACATCAAACCTTTAAAATTATTGGTATAATAGAATTAATTTCTTCAGTTTTATTTTTTTAAATTATTTTTCCAATCAATTGTGTACCAGTAAATTCATAACGATCTTTTTCATTTTTCCGGAGTGTTGTTTGGTGAATTGGATTTACATAAATTGAATTTTTATTTCCCAAGTATATAAATCAATACAATTTAATTTTAATTAATGAATAACTCATCTTGGTAAATAAGGTACTGCAAAACATACAATGTATCATATAGCACATCAAATATTAATGTACACCTATGATATTTTATCATACTATTCTTAAAAATAAATCAAATATTATAATCTTAATAAATTATGATTAACTGGTAAAACTGTTTGAATAATTCTGGTGTAGTTGGAATTCAGAGAGTCTGCTGGTGCATATAACTTTGAAAGTTCAAGTCTGAATATCGGTTGCCTGGGTCTCTATTATATAGGCTGTTGTAACTTGCCCGCCTTTAGAACTCAAATTTAATTAGAGGTTAAATTAAGATATACAAATTGATGTTACACTGGAGTATTTTTATTAATAACAAACGTCCAGTTCTGATCTTTGATCAAGTACATACTCTTGTCGTCTCTGGTCTCAGACTCCCTGGATATGTCTATGACTTTCATATTTAAGGTAACCTGAGTCATCTTGTTATGATAACATCTGTACAATCAGATGTATTCTATTCCTAGACGTCGTCTTTAATTTAAGCTTACGATTTCCTATACTATTGTTATTACTCAAAGTCGACGGATGTCAGTGACTACATATATGTAAATAACGTGTATGATGTATCATTCTTATATACATACTAAATAATCCATGAAATGCCATCTTCCCAAGCTCGTACATGGTTGTATTGTGGTATCCTGTGTAGCTCTGTCATCGATATTAAGGTGCTCAGTTTCTAACATAATAACAGTAAATTTTAATAAAATAGCAATTACAATATTGTCTCCCACTGATCAATAGATAACTGCTTTTGATGAAATTGTCATACAACCGTAGTCTTAAAGGGGTTCCTTTTCACCTACCTATCGTTTATGATTAGTCTTTTCTATTCGTACGTACCTACTTCGCAACGCAATTTCCGTTGTCCTAGTCTCAGAACTACCATCAACTATTTTGTTGTTGGCCTAACCTTGTCTTTCACCGAGGCTATTGACACTTATCGTCTTTACATAGCATATTTCGACAACGCTTTCCTATCCTATCGCAAGTATTATATTATGTTTATGGTCAGTACATAGCACTGTTAACTGTTATCGTAATGAAATACGTTTCTCAAATGACTCCAGCAAAGCTTGTAGCTAAATGTACACTAGAAAATCTATATCGAAAAATAACAATAATTGCTGTATCATGGCCGAATGCAGCTTTTTGAGCTTAATCCCAATAACAATATCAGTAGTAAACAATAAACTGTTATTTTCATTACTATTTTAAATAGTATTTTTCGAGTAACGATAAGTCTATAACAGTTTCAGAAATCGATAACAATTTGCAATCACAGACCACAGTGTCATATACTCTCTCGCACTATTTACGTACACGGCCGTGCACTAGTTTTCGAATTTAAAAATCGTTTTATAACAGTTTATGGAATGAATATAATCATGGCTAATAAATACGTATTTAGCCATGGAATATATAAACGCGGCTTAATCTTTTAAATATTTGTTATCACTTATCAGTTTTTGTTTCATTGTTTGTTTCTTGATAACTGATTTATCATTCATATTTTATTATTTAGATATATTATTTGAGTTGCTCTTAATTTATTAGCCAAGTAATGAAGTTTTCCATAACATTTTCTATTGTTTTCATAACATCGTCAAAGGTCATATAATAATGTTCCTTCTAATAAACCCATGTCACACAAGACAATACAATGGTTAAGACAGGAAGTCAAAGATATGCTACCAATTTTTCATGAAGAAAACATCTCTGCCTTAGATTTCAAACGGTTCAGGAATGGACAAGTGATAACCGATAAATAAAATTATCTTAAGCTAAATTTGATGGTAACCTTACTTTTTCATATAGATATTGGAATTTGTCCGAATGGAAACGAAGAGGAAAGGTGACAAACACGTTTATAAATACAAGGAAAACTACAATACAAAGAGTGGAAGTGATCACAAAGAATGTGATTGGGATGAAGAATTAGAGAAGTTAGGTACTTAAAATATGATCATCAGTAAAACCATTAGTCAACTATGACATTGATTCAATTGAGCCAGGTAAAACTGAATAACTACACTCTATTAAGTATGTTATAATATAATATATTATAGGTCCCTCCTATCAACCAATTTGTTCATAAAAACAATTGTTTAATATTATCATATAATGACTCTATCATATAGAAATTTAATTAGGTACAGCATCTCATAAATGAACATTATTATTTATTTTTAATAAATATTTAACAAAGATTGTTGCAATTTATTGCATATTTTTTGTTTATTAGGTTTAATGTTAAGTAAGCTACATATCCATTTATATCAAAACAAAAAGTTTTTCTTGCATTTTCAATAATTTTCCATTATTTTATAGAACATATTCTTTTATTTAGTACTAAATCTGTAAATAGAGATACCTACCTTCCTGGAAGATTTACTTAAACATTTTTTAAGAATGCATGCTGCATATTCAGCATTTTTGAGCTTTAAAATATAATACTCTAAGTGCCGAAATACAATTTTTCATTAGTGTTATTTGATTTGATTTTAATTAACCTCTGCATTTACAACTCTACTTTAAAAATTATTCAGTGAAAATATACCTATTTGTTACATTTAATAGCACAATTATACTTAAACATTTACTTCATTCATCCCTTTACTTCGATCATTAAGCCCTGTACTTATGACATACTGATAAAACTATTTTATTATTTTATTTATTGTTTATTTTTCAAAAGATGAAGTTCAAGAGGAGGTATGTGGCTTGAGCATACTTGAGCTAACACGTTAAAGCTGGAAGTAAAAATATTATTGAACTTCACAGAAATGCCTACAAAGTAAATTGCTTAAAATGTGATTATACGATTGAACAACATTAATTTCAAAAAGATTTGTCAAACTTAAACCCTGACATTTCTAGTGACAAGCCAGATATCAACCTTACTCCAGTAAGCAAGTATAAATAATGTATTAAAATTTAGAATTCATTAATTGGAGTGCAGGTTTATTGTTTTACTATTTATTCAACAGGTGGAAATTGGCAGATTCAGAATTTTTATATGCACAAGATGTAAAGGACATTTATTAATTCAACAAGTGTAATTCGGAGACAGTATTTCAAAATCATGCCTTCAGAGAGTGAATGATGTATCCAAACATATGATTGTTTTCTTTATAGTAATTTTATTAGAAAATATACATTTAAATAAAATTTCAAAATTAACGTTTTATAATAATTATTAGTTAATAGTATTAGCGTATACAAATTGTAACTGAACAAGTAGGAGTATATAGAATATCAAATGCGCAATTTCCGAGCCATAGTTATACACTTATTGCTATTGTTTATTGGTTCATTAAGTTTAGTTAGCTGTGAATATTGAGTTCCAATGTCATAAGAACTTTTAATTTGTCTTTAAAAGTAAATCAATTTGTTGAACAAGATCCTTTATTTTCTGTGGTATGTAATATGTGCAAAAACACAAGTGTCTAGGGACAGAGAACCGAATGGAATCAAAATGGCCGATTTTTATCATTAATACAATTTGATAACAGACTTCATCAATTACTCGTTAGATCATATTTTAATTATATTGTATGGATAAAATAATATGTGATTTTACCAGTTTGACTCAGTGTAATATAATATAATATAAATGGATGAGAATCATTAAGCAGTATTGTTTTTGAATATTAATGATTTTTCTCTGTTCTACTCGGTATTTCTAATACTTTTTTTTTAATTTCCTCGTTTTCTTGGTTGAGTATAAACTGCGTTGTGGTGAGATTTTTTTTATTGGTGATATCTAAGAAGTTTTTCTTTGAATTTTTCCTTATTGCTGTTAATGTTTATATTGTTGGTAAAAGAGTGTTTTCAATACATTTAATTCTTCAACAGAAGATATTTAATTTAACATTTTAGTGAACGACTCTTAAAGTTTCCCTTTTTCCAATTCCAATGTTTGTAATGGCCGAGTTATTTAATTGAGATAAAATATTGGAAGTTTCGTTGTCACGTTCATCATTTAGTTCCTGAATGAATAATTCATCGTCTGTGTTAGTCACATTATTCAGCTCCTTATTCAAGGTTAAGATATGTGTTGCCGTTTCATTATTTTCTTCATTTTTTATTTAAAGTTGAAATTGGCAAATTAAGTGGATATGTTCCCACATATTTTACTTTATTGCACTATCTTTAAAAGAGCATGTATTACAGTGAATACAAAAAAGACACTCTGGTTATTGTACTTGGCAACTACAGGAAATTTTAAGTTTGTTCACTGTGTAGATCTCTATATTTTTTGGACACAATGCCCCAATCTACTTCTGTTGCTTTCATAACCATTTCATGTGTCATTTCTAGGCTGTATTTGTGCCTTTTATGCACTTCTTTAAATTTCGATGTGATTTTTCTTTTATGAATCACAATTAATTTATCTGTATAACGATTGCGAATAAACTTTAATAAAGTATAATAAAAGACTTATAAAGACACTTCACCTTTTTTCCCCTGTAAGTTAATAAGTTAAATTTAATATTTGATGCATTCATTCTATGTATATTAGTGTTAACTCACTATACCCATGATTGAATGCAATTTCCATAGTGGCTTACAAAATAATTAGTAAATTTGCAAGTTTGTGCAGGTCCCCCGTACAACAATAATTACTATACGTTATTCATATTATATTTTTCATCATGATATTATCTAATCTGCTCTGGTGTTTATACCTTAACCTCTTAAATATGAATTATATGAATGGTAGATAGTTTTAATTGTGGACTGTTATTATTTATTAGCTAAATAATTTATATTACACTTAACTATTAAATAATTAGCTTATATTACTATGCAGGTACCTTACGGTGTATATGTAAGTGATGTAACTAAGCTCTCCATTTACTTGACAATTCACTTCTTTTAATAAAAATTATAAAAATAGCACAGGTAGATTTAGTGACAAAAATAATTATAGTAGGTGTGGTAATATACATCACGTTTTTTACAGAATATAATATTTTTTTTTTTTATTAGAGTTTCTGAGTGTAAACCATTATAATTCGACAATAACAGGATATTATATTTAAATCTTACATCTTTATTTTTATAATCTTAATATGTCCAAAATTAAAACTTTGGACTTTTACACATTCACATGGTTATCTAGTGACATGCATTGCATTACCATAGTGGTTACATCATAAATCTTATTAAATTATTAATATAAATAATAAAATATTATACAATCAAAGGTCACATAATTAATATCCACACTGAGTGGGCTATTGACTACTCGCTTCAATTTTTTTTTTTACTTCATATACCTACATGATTATTATAATTTATAAACACCGTTAAAGTGCAATAAAAATTATGAAAAAAAAATAGGTAATAATGCGTAAAATAATATTTAGTCTTTGCGCACGAATATTGGGACTACCCTGTGAACCACTACTCACTAGTTTGTATTGTGTTGACACTTGATGATTAATTTAATCATTGATCACAATTGTGTACGACAAACAAATAGCATACTACGAAAAGAACATCAGATATCGAAATATGGTAGGAACGTGCTCATCTGACTTGTATAGCAACGGGCGCCACACATGCACGCCTGAAATAATCTGAATAGGCAACTCTAGTGGCACGCCACTCGGAACAAAATATCTTAAAACGACAAATGACACGGCGTTGAAGATGACGACGACCATGTTATTATTGCATTATAATTGTATAAGGAATAAGAAGTAGGCTCAACACGATTTGTGTTTCGTCTTAGTTCACTCGTGTGCATCGTCTTGTGTTTTTGTGCAATTTTAAGTATACCTACCAACCTCAATGCTCGATATTTTCGTTGAAGTGGAACAAAGTATTTCTCGATTTTAAATTTTAAATGTATAAAGGTAGCTAATAAAATTTTATATCGAATGAAAATGCATTCGACAAGGAGAAATCAGGGGGAAGGGTTTACCCCCCTCCCCCCCCGCCCCCCCCTGAAATATCAGGAACAAAACAAAAAAATTAAAAAAAAATTATTAGTTGCTTAAAAGTTTCCCGTGGTTTGTAAATTGGCGTACCTAGGTATACAATAAAATGATCATTTACTGTATGATAATACAGTTTCGCAGTGAATACTGAATATATTATAAAATAACTAATCGACACAGACGACGAGTATCTACGGACATATTAATATTATGGCCTACGGAAAATTCGCAACCACAAGTATTATCTAGATTCTAGATAATTCTAGGAATTGTATTGTTTAATCTAAACTAAACCACACCGCCACCGAGTGCACGACATATTATCTCGCTGTACTCCTCACTAAAGTTTTGATTGACGCATTGTTATTTGTTATGTCTATGACATAACATCAAAGTATTTAACTCAAATACTGGATTGATGCTATCAAACTTATACAGATACTTGGAGGTGACTTGATATAACGGCCGGAGTACAGAGACGTTTAGATATTGCTTTATAATATTGTAAACTGTCATTAATTAATATATATGTATATTGTATATATACTATAAGCACCTAAATTAAATACTGAATAGTATGATATTTATGAATATTTTAAATTTGTTCAACCCTCTCTTTTTTTTCTGCTTTAACCCCTGGCATTCAACAATTGAAATAATTAAACTATTTTTCTGCTCTGTCTACATTAAAACTTGTTTAACTCACTAGTTCATTGCATTACACAATGCATTTTTAAAATTTAATCATAAAAATAAAATAAAAATCATAAAATAAAAAAGTCAAGAACAATAATGATTTAATAAATTGTTATTTTATTTTTTACATAGGTAATACCTGGAGAGTTACAGTTGTCCGAAGACTTGGATACATTTCTAAATAAAAATGGTTTTCAGCAATCAATATGTTTTTGAATCGAAAAAAAACGTCGTTCAACATCGACGATAACATAGGGCATGTGGGTATATGTATACTTAAAATTATACTCTGTCACTACTTGAAAAGTTTTCTACCTTCTGGTATATGTGCTGATGCTTTTAAGAATATTATTTTTATATTTGCGATTAGTTAATCGACTTTTAGAGGAAAAGAGTGACTTTTTCTGATGTCCTACGTGGTCTATGAGAGAGGCAAGTTATGTCAATCATTTTGGAGTAAAATGCTTTTATATATTTTGCTGCTTTTACTGTATAGGTGCAGCATCCGTAATGAAAAGTAGTACATCATTGTGTTGCATTATAACATTGGACCATAAAGAAAATAATTTATTAATCCAACATTTTTTAAAACTTTTATTGATGCTTTTTCGTATATAGAAGTACTACCAACATTATATATTTTTTCTGTCTTACATATGAAATTAATATTATGTGTGTATTATTTGTGTTGGTTCTTTTTATGTTGCAGCTTACCATGTCAATATATGATTGTGCATTTTCATTTTGACTTACATTGTGTAGATACCATATTCCACGTAATATGATAATGTCTATAAAAAACTGTTCCAAATAATGTATATCTAAACATTTTTCGAAAAAAAAGAATTAAATAATATTTTATTTAAAAATAACTATGTAACCTGATATATTGTCAATTTTCAGGCTATACCCACAGGTTAGTTATAAATTACTAATTTTATTCAGTAATAAAATCGTGTGCTATAAATAAATGATTTCCAAAAATAACTCTTGTTAATGTTTTAGAAACATTTTTTTACGATTTTTAACATTTTTTTTTGATTTAGTATACGTCTTGTGAAATTTACTGTTCATATAAATATACAACAATGTATAACTTTTGATGACTGCGGTAATTTCTTTAACTATTGCTGTCGCCTGTCTACTATCAGTAGCCTCGAATTGGTTTGACAGTTGAAATTATGCTAGTAAAACGTCATTTAAATTGTCTTATAACTGTTATAAATTCTTACCATTGTTAATTTTGTACAAGAGCAATACAATCTATAAATCGACCAAGAGCATAAAGACTTTTAATATCTTCTCCAAAAAGTATAATTATAAAAACATCCCCAAAAAGCAAAAAAAGTCTTAACATTTTGCATAAAAATAATGAACTGCAAATAAAACAAAAAATCGTTTCAGTAATAAAATTGTCCTAATGGGAAAGAGTATGGATAAATTACAGGAAAAATTAAAATATAACTTCATATAATAATGAGCAAAAAATTAATGATATAAACTATCCAGAATATCAAAAAACAATTATAAAAGAAATATTTGGAGCATGAAAGGTAATAATTTCAATCAATCTAAGTAGATACTAAAATTAATTATATGTTAGTTTAATTTAAATTAGGTAAGCAATTCTAAAGGCAGAAGATATTTAGATGATTGGATAATGCTGTGCATTTTGCTGCACATATAAGATCACTACTAAGTGTCTATAATTTTTTTAATGAAAATAATATATTTCTAGTACTAAGTATAAGCTATATAAGGTGATATCTGGGATCAATAAAATAAATGACTTGTTATAATTTTGATTCAAATTTGTTTGACTTGCCAAAAAATATTTGAAGTATGAACTCAAATTTCAAAAACATGGCGTTCATCTAGTTGATGTGATATCGGTGGGAGAAGCAATCACTGTTTTAAAAGCTTGACATATAAGCTTTACATACTTTGTATGTAGATACAAGACGTGTATAGATCATGAAGGAGACTTCATTTAATGAAAGATACACCATTAAGTTGTCCATGCTCAAAACACGGTGAACAGATAATACTATAATTACACAAGGCTGGGCATTAACGAGTTAAAAAGTTAAAGTTAAGTTACTAAGTGTTAACTAAGTTTTATAACGAGTTTCTTATTTTATTTAGAAGTAACTTATAAAGCACCTAATGAGTAAAATGTTTTCCATGTCATAACTTATGAGTTAGTGAATTTTGTCGTCTCATTAAGTTTTTTTTTCCTAAAATCTAAGGTTTGAAATATATATTTTTCAGTATTTTGTAAAAATTAATTTCGTACAAAATAATATAATAATAATCGGAATTATCAAATATTGTTTATAAACACAATAAGTAATAAATAATAATTTGAAATAATGGTTGTAAATGATCATATTGTGCGTATATTCCCAGATTATATTGTAAACAAAAAAGTTGTAGGGGTAATGCGTCATTGAGAAAAGAAAAATATAACTATTTACACAGTATCCTATACGGGTTATACGGGTTTGTACCATTTTTTTGAAATTGCAGTCTGACTTTAGGAAACATGTTCAAGTTCAATTTACTACCGATTTTAGTCATGCAAACAAAAATATATATAATTTTCACAATGTTTTGACCAGTTCGTAAAAGTTGCATCCGATGCTGGTTGCCCGACAGTGACTCTTGGAAACACATACTAATGCTCATTTACTACTTAAACATAGATACCTATAGCCCAAATGTGCATGTCATATGAATTGCCTAAATATTACTCATTAAAACATAGCAGGCTCTAGCCCTCTTAAATTGTGAGATAAATATTGAACGAATTCTAAGACGAACAAAATGGCGCATTTTTACCAAAATATTAATGACGGTCATGACATTAGATCACCAATAAAATATTTTAAACTTGAATTCCGATATTATGTATTTTAAAATAATATGTTCATTATTTTTAATTTATCATTACAATTGCCTATATGAAATCCCTTAAAAAGAGTGTTTGGTGTACGTATAAAGTATTGAAAATGAATGATAAACATTAAAAACGCACTGTTAACAACATATATTGTTATATTGTATATAATAAATAAGACACCTAAAGGAAATCAAAATTATTCAAACGGGTATGCATGTGAGATAAAACAATAATAGCTGCGTACCTATTTACATTTCGTGTGTGTCACAAGTCACAACTACGTTTACCTTTTCTGTGGTTGAATGTGGTAGCTGAAGTTTATGTACATGCCGAAATGTCGCGAGCACACATTATTTATGAACTATAACTTGGTTTGTCTTGCCGATATAAACTATTAAAGTATAAAAAAGGTACTTTTATGATTATATGTGCTCAAACACTCAAAAAATGCAGTAGTATGTAGAATACAATTTCGTATAATGTGAGATAATGAATAACACATGTTTGAAAAAAAAATGTAACACCTTGTGTATAAAGTAACAAAAATAAAAACGTATGGAGCGTACAAACTCATTACATTCACAGCCCTGTTAAGACGTGATACTTAAAAAATGTAATCAAATATAATTTATAATTATTATTAAAAACATTAATTGGGTACTGTGTAGAACGTACATATTACAACTTGTATACGCAATAAGCATATAATTATATCAAATTTCCAGATCTTATGCATTTCTCGTAACATATACGCACACGAAATATATTCAATACAGATAAACAAAATTCAATTATATAAAGTTTAGGACTGTTTTTTGGTGTAAAAAAATAAAATTCAAAATGTGTGATGTACCTAATTCACAAATTCTTCGATTGCATAGTTTAGGAAACAAACCAGTCGGGTCAGTATATGTAAATATATATTAAAAACCAGGAGAAGTCACTCTGATCTGATCTATAGAAGGTTTTGAGTGCACATCTCATCATAGAGTAGGTCACTGTAATGGATGTGTTGAATTTGAATTCTATCTTTAATAATTGCATACGAAAAACGATTCCGAGTGGAGACTGACCGTCAAGTACCACTAGGTAAGTATATTTTGTTATATATTTATGTTGCTATTACAGTCGAGTCTCGATAACTCGAACCCCGAGAGAAATACAAATAAATTATATTTATGTATTTTTAGAGTTATTTACCCCCAGCACAATTTAAAATCACTCTAAGGGAAAAGATACAAATTCGAATTATCGAGAGTCCACTGTACAATTATATTTCTTTTAAAATAATTATTTTAGAAAAACAGTAGGTTGAATTAAATGTTTTAAACAATTATACATTTATTTTATTATAATTTAGTTTAATATTTTAATACTTTTATTTATTTAGTATGTTATTAACTTAAAAGACAATACCGAGAAGATAAAAAATAGGTAGGTGGCATAAATAGCTTTGAATCAGTCAAAATATTTTGAAAATTGCACTGAACTCCTAAATAAAATAACAATGTATATCAAGTGGCTATAAAAGTTTCAACTCCCAGGAATATTTTTGAGTAACAACATTTTTGGTTTGAATAACCAATTATTTAGAAATTCACTTATTCAAATATCTAGAAAAAAATTGTAGCTATTATATATTTTTTAATAATTTCAGAATGCTGAAAAGTAAGATGAAAATGAAATGTTAGTTGATTTATACATTATAAATTATATTTATTGAATTTAGTATAAACAAAAACAATGAGAACCCATGTACAGCAGTTTCATTCGCGAATGACAATGTGATAAATACAGGTATTTTTAGTTCCCGAGAGTATAGCAACTTGGGTTGGTACTTAACCTATTGTACACATTTTATATTAGACAAAATACTTAGATACTTCAGTTTGATAGTTGTTTCTAAAATTAAATTGGATCTTGTTAGTTTGTGTGAGGTTGAAATAGAAAATTCCCAGTATTTTACAAAATAATCGGAAAAAAGAAAAAAAGAAAACAAGTATAGAAAAAACTAGCATTTTTACCGGTTTCTGACGAAGTAAATTTTGTTTATTTTTTTTGTTTAAATATTTATTATTTAACTAGTCATGATATAATTCTCAAAATATTGTGTCTCTTTTCTGCTTCTATTTGAAAAAGGTTATTTTTTTCGATTTATGTAAGATACTGTTTTTGTTTGCTAGTAAAAACCTTGAAAATTTAATTCAAGGTTACTCTTAAGTTTTTCTCATAGTAAATAAAAAATATCAAAAATACAACTATCGTTTTTTTTAAATACATTTAAAGTTAAATTTTTTATAAAGTTCACATCAAAATCACGAACATTTACAAATTATTTTGTTGTATAAAATGCACATAATGTTTTAATTTTATCACATATTATGAAACTTTGATACCAGATTTCTCTCAGTATGAAGTAGATAACAACTATGATATAGAGTCTGTGTTAAGTAAAGTGTAGTTACCTAGTGAATAGGTCACTGTAATAGTGTAATGAATTTGTTAAATTTGAATTCAATGATATTTCATTACATATAAAAGACGATTCTAAGTGACCTATACATTACTTTGTGTATTTTATCACTGTGTGTGATGTGTCCCCTGGAGCAGTGGCCAGCCGGTGGTAAATTATAGTTTACCTTAACTTTTTTTTAAATATCCCTCTTTAAGCGGGAATCTAACATTTTTTATTTTCTTATTAAACTTATTTTAAACAAAACCATACATACATACTATTGCCCCTTCACTGCAGATGTACCTACCTATGTTAAAAACTTTTCAACTTTTCAACTTTTTATCGCAGTTTTTTTACATTTTAAATCTATTTTATTGTGCTATGAACTGAGCACTAACATACAGTTTTAAATCAGGAATGTACAAATCATTTTTATTAAATTTAATTTTTTGATAAAAATTTGTCAAAAATTAGCAGTGTTTTTAAAAGGAAATCGCGTATAACGCCGTATTTACTACAGTTTTTTTTTTTTATTTTATTTTTCTATACAATAAACTTTAAACATTTTGCTTTAATAAATGTTACTTCTTTGTGAGTATTGGTCCATGCCTCGTCTAAGCTCGTAGTCCAGTAATATTGTCCACTGACAAAAATATTACGAACACGAAAATCGTTTCGCGATTCGCATTATATTACTCGGAATTTATGGAAGATAACATAAGCAATACCCAATGTCATTGAATGTTAAATGTAAATAGCAAAAATTATTGTGACTTTAGGGTATATATATATATTTTAAATTTACTATGAATAAATGTATGTAGAATTTCGTATCAAATTCTCAAACATTTGGTGATCAAATTAAAAATGTTATGCTTTTTTCTAATACTTTTCGATTATGTTGTAAATTGATTGTGTTTTTAAAAATTCTTTAGATACATAACGCGTTTTATACTATTTTTTGTTACGTAACAACAAAAATTATTTTACTTCCTGTTATATATTGTATGATTATGCCTACGCTTTAAATATCTTATGTAATATTAGTGTTTAACTTCTATCACAGCATAAACAGAAAACTTAGAAAACTCTTTTATTTCATATTGACTTGTGTAAAGGCGATAAGTTTTATTGTTCGTTATGAAATCTGCAAAACTGGATAACTCTGTAACAAGCATATGTGACTTTAAAACCATAAAACATTTTCGAATTTAATCTTCTGTGTTTTACGAAGTTGTTAAAATACATAATGTGTAAAGTATAACTGTTATTTGTATACCATAGTGTTGGATGGCGCGAAGGATGTTGTGTTTTTAATTATTCTTAGATCCCACTTTAATACAAATTCAAATTTAACACATAATATGATTGAAATTGAACTGCACACAGTGGCCTACTAAACTCACTTATCAGGTGAACTTCACACATATACTATATACCAAAGTGACCTTCCCGATTTTTTACCATATTAGTTACATGTTTAAATACTTTAAAACATTGTACTGAATGTACTGGACCTGGAGTGTAGTATCTCAAAATAACAAATAATAATAATAATAACTATACTAAATTTATATTGAATTTTAAAGTTAATTTATTCATAAGTCGTGAGCTTAAACAAAAAGTAGTGCTGTCTAGATGACTAGATAGCACTGGATGGCTTCTTCTCTCACATTATTTTTTTAAATTCGTGTTTTGGTCTTCTTCTTGTAGCACATATTATTATTGTGCTCTGAGACATAGATTGTATATTTCCAATAAATATATGTATATAAAATAAAAAATAAATCATGAATTTATTGGCATAATATAATAATTGTCTAGAAGCTTTATTTTCTTTTAAAAATATTATAAAGTTTCAAGTGTGCTACTGAATTAAATTATGCCCAAAACAGCCTTTATTATATTATCAATTAAAATTATAGTTTATATTTGTTATATATATGATAATATTATATTATTGTTATCAACTTTGTCGTCAATACGCCGACTTACCATAGAACAGCGTGAATTATTTTGTATTACAAATGGGCAGTAGCATAATATTCATGTAAATATTCTAGAATAATTGATTGTGTAGTGTGTACAGTAAGTAATAATACAGGCGTTACGAAAAATTACTACGAATAATATTTTTTGGACTATCTCAAAATAAAAACAATTGTCATCATGTTAAAATGTAAATGTCTATAAAAAAAAATTGATTAGTTTCAGAGCAAAAAAATAGTTTGAAAATTGAAGTATTAATCATTTATGTCGAAATTTGAACATCAAATGCTTGCCTATAAATTAAATAATTCCTACATATTGTATTGTTCAATATTTTTACACTGCTTTAAGAACAACTTACTGATGTGGGGATCTTGCGTTAAATTTTTAAGTTTTTTGAACCGGCAAACGATTAGAATATTTCAAATTCTCATTAATATAGCTTAAAATTGGTCTAAATTATATTTTGAAAGTCTCATTGGTAAATTGAAAATGATAATTTAAGTAATAGTGGAATGTTTCAATTTTCTTCTATTCATGTTTTTTAAAATTAAATCAAAATATCAGAAATCGTTATTTTACGTGTGAATATTTAATGTCGTCAACATTTTAACTTCAGACGCTCATAAAAAATAATTGCGCATTCACACCTAACTATAACTTTTTCTTATAATTTTTGCAAAGGAAACTTTTCAAGATCTAGGTATGAACATAAAAAATTCAATACATTTTTAACTACAAAATAATTTTGAAATGTTCATAATTTTATAAAAGCTTGAACTTTGACTGCTTAAAAAAATTGTTTCCGTGTATTTTTGATATTTTTATTTTCTATAAGAAAAACTTACGAAGAAAATGCTTGTATTAGATCGTTGAGGTTTTTTACTCACAAATAAAAATGTACTAATACCATAAAAAATAACTGCTAGAAAAAGTGTCTCTAGACACAAAAATCATAAAAAAAACAATACATTCATGACTCGTATCGAAAAACGTTGAGTGTTTGTAAGTGTCAAATAATACTTTTTTTTTTAAGTATTGGTTTTTGAATATTTGAAAAAAGTGTATTTTTTAAGACTTAACGTAAAAGTGTATAAAATATGTGATGTACTTGTATATAATTATCGAATCGTACACTAATAATCGTGGCTTTCTATTTATTTATCACCATTTGAAATGTTTTTTTTTCTCGTTGCAATTTTTTAAGTTTATTATTATCATATAGGTATATTACTTTTTAATGGTGACCTAATTTACAACTTCTAAATTAATGATTTTCGAAAAAATTCCAACTTACACATACGGAGAACTGAAAAGCAATCATGTAAAAACATTAAATAATTACTAATACATAACTAAAAAGATCGTGTTCAGTTAGTGAACCGATACGACAGTCTAGGGGCCCAGTTATGATTAATGTCACCGATCTTCAAAATTTAAAATCTGTTCAGTAATAATCGATTATATACGTTCGATGTCCGTTCATAAAAACACGTATTTTTGCGTATTAGAATCGAATAAAAACAATATACAAGTCATGCCGTTTGAGCTCTACAGGAGAGTAAAAAGGAACCATATATAACAAAATATCACTTTATTCACCATTCTGAAAACCGGAAAACTCAAGGAATTTCATGAATATTATGTATAATACGCGACCGCATACACCGCGGGTTGCACGTCTTCTCGTGGCCAGCGATCTCCGAGGCTTGGACGGTGAAATGATCGCCCTGTATACTTAAGGATTGCGGAAGACGAAAAATCGCAGCAGCCGGGCGCGGGGAGGCGGTGCACTCGCGATAGTGGTGGTGCTCGCCTTGCTATTATATATATGATATACCTAACTATAAATATAATAATATGTATAAATAATGCCACCGCCGTTGAGGTTTAGCGCACTCGGAACTGGTTTGGGAAGAAGCAAAAGGAGAAAACTATACCAGGCGGGTCGTCCAAAGTGAAAGCGAAACGAACGTATATGTGTGTGTGTGTGTGTGTGTGTGTGTGTGTGTGTGTGTGTGTGTGTGTGTGTAAACCCGACTAACGGCTAACACTGCTATTACACGCGTTATATACGTACCTAAAATATGATACATGTATAATCCATTATACATACGACAATAATTGCGAAGTAATTGACAAATGTGTTGTATTACTGCAATAATAATAATAATAATAATAATAATTTGGTATCGTACTGATATACGAATACACCACGGTGTATATTATAATGGCTACGAGTTACGACACGATTGAGCATAGAACACCTTTTTTGCGACACGATTGAGCATAAATTGTCGGGGTATCAAAGGAAATTGAAATACAAAAGAAAACCAATACGATTGAGCATAAAAAGCTCTGCAACGTTGCCATTTTCAATTTTGAAATGTATTATACAAAAAAAATTATTTAAATAATTATAATAATCCAAAATATAATATAGTATATAAATCTGTTTGATAATAATAAGTTATGACTTATGAAAATAATAAAATCAAAATATTTATAAATCAAATTGATATACCTTGGTATCTGTTTCCAAGTTTGCTTAAATATATTAATAAAGATTCCGTATTCTTACGATTTAAATACTGGTTGCAGGTTTGAATATTAAATTCAATTTTTTTTATTTCTTTAGCGGATTGTCATTTTCTGGGCTCACGGCTGGCGCAGATATAATAATAATTGGTGTAATAATACGTGAAAATAATAAATTACAAAATGTGAATTTGGCAACATCGCATAAAATATTCTATGCTCAATCGTGCTTTACCGATTATAATATGACATAGACTAATTGAATGATCTATACAAAAAAAACAGTCGATTTTAATTTATACTAACATGACACACTATAGTTTATTATTTTGAGTTTAGTTTATTAATTTGATTTATTAACTTATATATTGTGCCCACTTAAAAGTAGCACAATATTTTTTTAATCGTATTAATTATGTTAGTTTTGAATTTTTGAACGTAAATCGAATATAGAGCTGTATTTAGCAGCTGTGATTAGCAGCAGTGTCAAATATAAATATTATTACCTACTTAAATACTTAAAACATGAAGCGAAATATATTAAAGAACTATTTTGATGGCTAATTAAATTGTCAAGTTCTAAAGGATGCTATTTGGGTTTATACTATTTATTCATATGATTTTAATCACAATAAAAACAAGTGAACTCATTGTGTTGTATAGTACCTATGTATAGGTTTCATAGGGTGTACATCGTAATTGAGATCACTGAAATGGTTTTGTTAATTTGAATTCAATGATAAACTATTGAATACCAAAAGCAATTCTGGCAATCATCAACCATTTATAAATAAAATCTATATACCTACTGTATAATATAGTGTTAAAGCCTTATCACTATTTTCTGAATTTGGTAAGTTGGATCAAATTTTGCCCTAAATATAGTCATATGGATCATAGGTATTATGTAATAACTTATTAGAAACCTTCTATTGTATTCCGAGCTTTTTAAACATAAAACAAAAATTTACTAACGCAAGTCAACAATTTTAAATGTATAGACATAGCTCATAAGGATCATAAATAATAGTTAATGCTAGAATTTATTGCTCATATATAGAGGTCGGATTTTTATGATTTTACATATTTGTTTCTAGTTTATGCAGTTAAATGGGAGTGAGAAATCTTTACGAATCATGAAACACAGAATTCACAGGAAAAAATTTATTTTGCATAAAAAAGCATATTTTAGAGGTTAGAGAATATTTAACACGTTAGAGAATATTTGGGAATATTTTTGTGATACCCGGCATATAATGAACATATTTCACGCATATCAGCATTTGATAAATACAATGTTCACTAAATGATTTATTTCCGGATTTTAATAAAAATTAATCTCCAGGTATTCCTTATCGATTGCGAAAGCACAACGGTTATTTCGTTAGCTGTCACGACTATACATCGAACAATATATAGTAATTAATTGTTATTGTAAAATTAATTTAATTAAATATTTTTAAAACCAAATTAATAAAAAATTAATTTAAACTGTTTTTTTTTTTTTTATATCAAAAGAATATTTTGCATATTTAAGGACATAAAACATCATACATCTGGTATTTTAAATGAATATTAAGAGAATATATTGCTTATTTTATGTGACATACAAACATCATATTTTAAGGATTTTAAAAGAATATAAATCCGACCTCTACTCATATACTAAGGCACTTAGTTAAAGCTGAAAACAAATTCGTTTTCTCGATATTTTATTAAAAATGTTATTTTTATTGGAATATATAAAGATGCATTACGTTTACTAGTATAAAACTGTAAGAGCAGCTGCATACATCGATCACAAGAAACTAGTTATAATGATATAGGTACCTGTTTAAAAATTAGTCATTTGTTAGTTGAAAAATAAACGATTTTCGTACAAATAGTTTAAAAATAATATGTATTTTTTATTTACATGATTTATAGTAGATAAAATACTTCAACATTAAACTTCAATATCTTTTCTAGTAGAGAAAGTAAATCTAAATAGTACTTTTATTAGGTCTATGTTAAAAATTCCCAGAACTTTTTTAAATAATCGGGGAATAGCTAAGGAAAACTGGAATTTTTACGCAAAACAAGTATTTGACAAATTCTCGGACTATATTATTGAGTCGTAATTAAAAAAAAATAATAACTGTAAATACATTAAATTTTCATTAAATGTTTGCATTATAATTTTTTAAACATTCAAAATATTATGTCTAACTATTTTGATCTATTCATTGTCTTTGGAAATTTTCGACTTTTTTTCCATTATTGTTGATGATTCATTTTTGGCTTCGTGAAACAAATATTCCTTATATTTGTTATTGCAGAAATTAAATGCACAACTTTATATTTTCTTAAAATCTACAATAATTTTTTATGAGCGTTTGAAGTAATAATTTTTTACGTATTTCCTCAAAATCGCGAAATTGTTCAATTTGCGGTTTTTAACTACGCAACTTATACAACTTTTAACATTCTTACTTAAGATTTGAAAATTTAATATAAAGTTTCTTATAAGTTATTTTTATTAAGAAAAAAGTTGAGCGCATAATTGCTTAAATATTTTTTTTATGGGCGTCTGAAGTTTAAATTTTGACAAAACCGGATATTTAGGCGCAAAATAACTATTTTCAACCTATTTATTTTCTTATTTTGTTGTAATTCAAAAATATGTTTTATGGTGATTTGAAACTTTATTAAACTTTAACTTTACTTTTTATCATAAAATATACTTAGGTGGTAGGTAATAGATATTGGGTAACAGACCGCTCAGAATCGCTTTTCGTGTGATTTTCTTAGTTAAAATTGAATTCAAATTTAACACATACATTACAGTAACTCACCTATACTCGACGACGAAGTACACTTGACACTTAATGTACAGCAGAGTGGTTATCTACTTTCTCCCCCTTTTTTATTATTATACATGTTAAATTAATTAAAATATAAAAATATTCTTAATATTAATTATATACATGCATGGTATAAACGATACACATCATTTACATTTAATGTTTGCGTACCCATATACATTATACAGTGTTATACTTAGGTACTCTGACATTAACATACTGATACATATTATACATTAATACACTGATAAAATTAAAATTGTATTCAAAAGTTAATAATTATAGTTTTTGGTACCTAGGGTAGATCATGTTCGTGTAACGGAATGAATCTTTTACTACGTGCATATCCTGCTAGTTAATGCAGCCTCGGGCCTTCATACGTAAAATTGCAAACCAAATTTATAGTACCGGTACACTTAGATACAGGTTAATTTTTTCTAAACTATAAATATTTAAGAAATATTTGGTGGACATAACAAAACTACATTTTAATAATAATTTTTATTATATTTAAAGTTTTTTTAAAAATATTTTTTACTTTTTTGAATGACGACACTTATATTATTAATCCACACTTCGAAGTCAAATATTTTTCAGGAGGTTTATATAATAAATTACGATTATTTTTGATCATTTTTGACCACGAAAACGTTATAGATAGCTGATATAGAAGTATATACTCGTATAGTCGTATCGTATATAACAATTTTTCTTGGTCATTGAACAATCGGACACTCTACTTTATAATGATGTTTCTATTAAATTGTCAGACGAATCATACGTAATAAACTATAATATACTCACACCTTTTCGTGTTAATTTGTATTTCATACTTGCACACTAATGACGTTTAAAATTGGTTGTGTAATACCAAAAAAACGAAGAACACAAATCCACCGATCGCGGCGGCGTGGCTGATTTTCAAATACTTGTGATCTGCTCTTCCCGGTACGTTCGACCTTGAACTGTAATATAATTATGTCGTGTTCGTATACATATATACAGAGAGAGTTTTCGTGGCTGAAAGCGGGTCAGTGGTCCATTATTATCAAAACCACCGTCCCAGCGAGTGAAATGGACGCGTGTTCAAACTCTGGTCGGTGTTTGGAGTTATTTTTATTAGAAATACGAATAGCTGCCTATATTATATGCCTATAACCGTTCTTGTATCGATAGTATCTCATCTCAGCTAGGGAGCCTTCTCTTGAAACTGGCACGGCATCACGAGGATGGCGTGGAGAGGTGAACGACACCTATATAATAGCCATACATAAGCTGGTATAAACTGGCGATCGCCTTGGAAAACAATAGTTTTGTGGATTACGTAATGTTTTTTTTATTTGAACTCAGACACAAAGGGTTCAAAACTATTCGATTCTAAATAATAATACAATAACATCAAGGCACCTAGGTGTACTACCTGCAGTTACTAAGCCGCAGAGCGATGAATGTGTTGTAGGGAAAGTAAAATTACGTGCGTATTTTTTGTTTGTAACTGAAGACACTTTCCTGCAGTAGAAAAATAGATCCATCTAGTTTTACTTTAGGGGAAGCACGCAGTTCAAAATAATTGGGAAAAATAAAAAGATTACTGAAAACTGGGATATTTACACAACATAGTATAGTTTTCGAAAAAAATTAATTTTGGTTTTTCTTGTTGGAATTTAAAAACGAATATTCAGGTAACTGTAGAGATTTGAAATTTTCAACAATAATATTTAAAATGTTCGTATTGGTTAATATAATAGACACATACAAAAAGTATTTTTTTAGATAAGAGTACATTTTCAAAATATTTGTTTCCATTGTGTTACTTACAGACATTTAAAATGTTCGACTTTTCTAGTTTTATTTTCGATTGAAGTATGATGCAATTATAACATTTTTATCTGAGCCAAAATATTAAAAATGTAACATAACTTCCCACATAAGTAATTCTTACAGTAATTAAAAATATTCAAAATACATTTATAGATTTCTTGTTTAAAGCGTTCAAAGTTAGAATTTTGACGAAAATCGTAAAAATCACGAAAACATTAAATTATTTTGTAGTTAAAAATACATATAACGTTTAGTTTTAATACTTACCCAAGGTTTGAAAATAAAACAAAATAATCTTCATAAGTTATGTTTACTGGAATTTAATTGTAGCGTTTTCTATAAATGTTATTTACCCCAAGTTATAATTTAATAATCAATGTTTATATGTAAATATTTTTATTTCTATAAATGTATTATTATTTGCATTGACAACATAATGTACCTATGACCTATCTACATTGGGGTACGTTTAAAAAAATATTTTATGCAACTAATTTTTAACTAAATTAAGTTTTAATAATAACAAAAACATTTCTTTAAGCTTTCAATTTTTCTGTTACCAAAAACAAATTAACTTTTAACTGTTTCAATAGACTGTAAGCTTGTCTAGTATTGTTAAAAGACACACAAAAATATTTATATATATTAATCTAAAAATTCTCAAATTTACTATTTTGCAGAAGAAGGAAAAATCGTACAGCAAAAGTCCACTTTCAACATTAAATAAATTATACCGTTCCATTACAATATTACATCATTGTTATTCACAGCAAGTCTCTTTTCAACATCAATCGAAAGCTCTACTCATTGTTCATAAGAATATACAAAAAAAGGATTTTCAAAAAGTCCTCATTTAATATTTAACGATTTATATTATACTATAGCCATATAATATAATATTATAGAAATATCTTACTCTTATAATAATTACTAATATTGTGTAGTTGCAAGGTCGAGAATTAAGCTATTTCAGTCGCTGGCACGTCATTTAATTATCATAGGAGAGGGCCGCATTTTGACCAAGACTTAAATTGCCTTTAGATCCATTCACTTCAACTATTTTTCATAGTCATAGAACAGAACAGGAGTAGGTAACCTATTAAGATAATAATGTTAAACGTATAATTTCAACGTGCAAGTGCTCTATAAATTATATTGTAGGTAGATCTGCGCATTGAGTTAGAAAGTTAGAATTTTTTCGTTACTATAATTTGTATTAATCGCCCCTCCTGTTAAATATACCTCAAATTGTTAACACTCGTGATTGAGAATCGCAAGTAAGAGCTAACGCATTCTATTAGGTGGGGTTGGTTAGGTGGTTAGGTCACTTCAAATTATAAGTACGTAGGTTAACAAAATTTTAGAGGAAATGAGTGCCCATATAATAGTATATTTTTCTTCCCCATCGTCATAGCCCATGTAATTTATTTTAACTGTCAGACTTCAACTACCTAAATACTTAATAAGTAATGGTAAATAAGTTGTCGTCAGACACGTTTGAACAAGTCAAACTCTGATGTAATCTATTTGTGTGAAAGTTACATGTACCTAAATCTACAACTATTATAAATATAATGGATTTTGAATATTTTTCCCTCAAATTTCTTCCTCATTTTAAATAAGACATGTAAGTACTAGAAAAACTATATATATTGTGTGGGTAAACATAACTTGCAGTTGGTTTTCGTGATATATAAGCTTCATATGTTCACGTTAAGATTAGGTACCCATACAAAATAAATGTTATTATGACGAAAAGTGACTATAGTGGTTAGTTAAGTACATCAATTATTTCTCTTTGAGCTGATTATTTTTTCGAAGTATCTACTCGAAGATTAGTGGGCTGACTTACTGATCTGCTCCCAAAATTATTTTGTTGGGTTTTTAATTCTCCTCTAAATCGTTAAATCACGGTATAAGTCTACCTATAAGGTAAGTTACTAAACATTTAATCAAAATAAATTGTGCTTTTACAATATATTTATACCACTCCTCACATCGCCAGTTCGTATTGTAAATTGTTTCCCTGGTATAAAACATTTTAACTCACTCTAGTCAATTGAGCTTAGGTTATAATTAATTTGAGTGGTATTGTAGTTCATAACACGTGGACATTCACTCGATTTCATCAGGTGTATAATGAAAATGAACCCTTTCGATGACACATCCGATCGAAATCCTATTAAAACGGAACACGCAATAGTTTCGTCTCCGAATTGTTAAATATTACGTAAGTATTACACAATAAATCATAAACGTCAGCGACGAAACCAGAAATCTATATTTTTAATTTTAATATTTTCAATCATTTACATTGAGATCATTGTAACAACATGTTATATAATATAAACTGGTAAATCATATATTTTTTTTTTTATAGTGTTGTACTTGTTTTTTTTTCATTTCCTGGTGCTAGAGCGGCTGCATGTTACTTGTGACCCTTAATTATTGATGATAAGACCTTCTAAAATTACAGCTTACCTGTATTGTGCCCCGAGCTCTCAGATGTAACTTACCTATCGTGTTTATTGACAGGTTATTTGCGTCAAAAAATTTCAGTTATTTGCTTCCCGAGTATTCGTTAAAGAAATTGCAGTACCTATATAATTTAAAAAAATTATAAGAGTGATTAGAAATACTCAATTACATTTTTTTTTTGAAACTAAAATATTACAACAGAAATTAATATGTCATTCATAAAACCATGTTTGTCATACATTTTTACCGAATGTTTACTTATGACAATGTTTAATATTTTTTTATTTTATTAAATATGACAATATAATATACGTACTTATATGGTTTTTTCTTCTTATGTTCATAGCCGTACGATTGAATCGACAAGAAATTGTCGTTCTAGAATAACCCGTCATTACCTAAGTACTACAATGTATTAAGTAGCGTCCGAACTGTTCGGATGCAACTTACATGTTTTTATACATTCGGGAATTTTATTGGAAGGCAAATACTAAGAAGTATGCACCGGAAAAGGACTATATTGGCGATGTGTTACTTTTGGTGATGAGTTATACAAAGTTCCTCAAAGAGTTAATAATGTTTGTCACCTATCGATCCAAGTAATATTATTGATAAACCGGAAAATTACATAATTAAATTAATACACTAGTAAGCCTGGGTATCCAAAGTAACCAGGAACTGAGATTTATAGTCTACTCCTCAATATTTGGATGTAACAAGTGAAATAGTCAAGTGGCTTTTGAGAGCTGAAAAATTTGGATTACTCATTTATTTCGAAAAAAAAATTGTAAAATACATCTACGGTAGTGCCGTACAAGTAGAAACAGTCTATATAAGGTATGTACAGCAGAAAAGAGGCAAACGAAGAGGACGTATTACGTTGTGAAGTACCTAAGCGAATACGTTGAAAATACGGAAATCATCATTAACAAACGCAAAATATTGTTCTAAATAGCTACAATATTCGACCCCCTCGAAGGTTAGCAGATCCAGTAGTAACAATAGGTCAATTAAGTATGCGAAATGTATGGCAGTTACAAGTAAGCTGGGATGAACCATTACCGAAAAAACGCATCAGACAAATGGTTAAAATACAAAAAATGTTTACCGCTACTAAATAAACTATTAATTCCGCGTATGATTATTAGTAAACGCAAAATAGTGAATAATATCCAAATTCTTGGGTTTGCGGACGCTTCGACAAAGGCTTATGGAGCAAATGTGTACTCATGAATCGGACACAAACGCCGTGTATGTACGTCATATGCACCAAATCCGAGGCCGAGCCGTTAAAAAACGATTTCATTGTCGAGATTAGAACTATGCGCCACGTTACCATTAGCCCTTATGCAACATCGTGTAGTTCCGAAACTATGAAGTGTACTTTGCAAATCTTATTTTAGGGTACGAAGAGGATGACTTAAAATGATACAATGTTGTGTTTAGGTAACTGATTTGTGTTCGCTGCTTAAACTCGTACCAGCAAACTATTTTCACATATACCGACTTCTTAGTTGGACTTCGTTATTAGTCATTACACTTTTAAAAATCCAACGTCGTTAAAATTTAAATTTCAAATGAATAGTTTATTTGGATTTACGCTGATATTATTTTTTTCCAATTCCAGTAAAAAAACTTTAAATATTATTCGCAGAACTGGCGACTTTTCACCATTAACCTACTTGCCAATATTATCACAAACTAACATGATGATATCTTTTCACAATGTTTAGACTGATTAAAACTATTCATCTATTCATACCAAACCTGTATACACACCATAATTTATACTGTACGTTGGCATTGAATTATATAAGTTCATAACAGCTGGATATAGTATATGAAATAATTGTAATAATATTATTAATTACTATAATATTGTTAATGTTAATAGCTGATTTATCTCATCAGAAGCTCAGGGGTGAATTAAGGGAATGTAAGGGATGAATTAATCTTATGATTATACCATTCAAATATCGAACGTAATGTATAACATTTAAAAAAATTTATACGATTTGATATTTTGCAAAAATTAATTCCCATCACTAAATACTAATAATAATAAATGCATTAATATTGTAGTGATTTAAATATATAATAAATTATCCTTAGAAATGTCGTTTTTCGTATGAAATAATTTACAGTTGAATTCAAATTTAACACATCCATTACAGTGACCTACTTAATGACAAGGTTCATTCGACACCTATAGAGCGACACCCCTGGTCATTTATTTATTTTTGTTATTTTCCGGATTATTCTGATGAGCACAGGGGAATTTCTACCTTTAACTCCACTCTTAAACCCTCCTATCCGCCCCAAGTACAAACTAAATTAAATTAATATTTTAATTTTGGTATAAAAGGGTCAAAAAAATACATACGCGGATCATTATTCATTATGAAACAAATAATATATTTATTACTTCACTAAAATATTTTTTTAATCTATTTGAACAAAATCTTTATTGATCTTTATTGACCAGCCATTGGCAAACTTTTTCTTTCTTATTTTATTTGTATTGGCGTGTATTGGCCAGTGAACTTTTTTTTTTTTTTTGGGGGGGGGGGGGGGAGAGGGAGCTTACTACTTTCAATTTTCAACTCATTGCACAAAGTAGTTCAACTACAGAGTAAATTTCTGCTTCGCTTTAATAAATGGTTTAAATCGGTATGTCATACGTATAAATGTTTAGAATATTAGCCGATAACACATAACAATATAATAACAACTAAAATATTCTCGCTCTGTTAGCTGGTGTTGACTAACTTTCGGGACTCGATTTCAAATGGCTATTAAATGATTATAACTTATCACATATGTACAAGTATAGTGTTATTTCACTAATTAAAATTCAACTTAAAAAACCCTCTCAAATGTTCTGATAGTACTGTTTTACATAATATTTAAATTTTAAAGTTCTAAAAACTTTTAAAATGAATAAACGTTTCAAAACTTAACTATAAATTATACATATAAAGTACGTGTAAAATATAATAAATTGCAATTATGACGTTATAGACGTTTTAACACTATGTACTGTAGATTAGGTACTTAATTAATTTAAAAAATGGACAATAAAATACGACATTTTTTTTTTTGTTTTAACACTTTCGCCTTTAACATTATTTTTATTACGTGTATAAAATATATAAAGAGCATAATATATTACGATTTTAATAGGTACAAAATGAATATATCAATATGAGTTCCACTGTTTCAGACTGTTTGTCGGAATTTCGAAAACTGAATCGAAACTAACGATTTATTATCTTATAAACACGTTTATTACGTATTATGTTATATTAAAGCAGTCGTTTCAAACTGTATATTTTCTTATATTCATTCTAAAAACTTTTATATGCACGCGTAAAAAATGTTTAAAGCCTTATTTAAAAACAACCTTTCATCGTTCATCTCGTCATATTCAATGTATTGTATACCGCTGCATTCATGTTGCTGAATGCTGAATGGGGGAGGGTCAACCTGGTCTTAACCCCTCCCTTTCCCTGAAGTTTTCACCACTAGATAATAGATATTGCATTCCTTTGAAATATGCCAAAACTGTATAACTGTACAAACACTTGTTTTCCAAATATTATAAATTACAATTCATAATACGATAGTCGAAGAGTAATTATATTTATAGTGTTGAAATACTTGTTTAAAAGGTATTTGTTTATGATTGAATGATGTTTCAACATTGAAAAGGCGGTGTTCATCGTTTTAGGTTCTATCGTATTATTATAAAGTTTTTTTTTCAAATCGACTTCCCAATATTTATGACGTACCTACTCTTGGTGCTCGTGTGCGTGTCATAAGAAGTACCCATTGTTATATAATATTACAGCCCGGATTCGCATATGTATATTTTTTGCTGATTGATCTATTATATCAGCGATGTAGCCAAGAGGGAGGAGGGTTTGGTTGCACCACTGGCTTTTGTTTAATTTAAAGGTTATAGGTTCATTATAACAGCTTAATGCTATTGATTTTTAGATTTTGAGCGGAGCAACGGATGTATTCCTCTTATTAATATTGAATAAAGAGAATCACACTAAAAGAGTGAAGAAGTGACGATCACTATCACAGCACACGGTGCTGATAGACATTCCTTACCTCGACTACATTCCGTACCGATTGCTATAAATCAATCAGCATTTAAATTAGCATATATACATATATTGTGGGGAAATGTATTGAGTACAAATTTATCAATAAGTAAACCACTCTCTATCAGACACAGAATATAGTAGACCTGCTCGAAGCTATTCAAACACCTGATATATAATCAAACGCATAAGGTTAGGTAGGTAATCAATGTAAAAAGTGAATTTATTATAGTTGTTCTTCATTGAAGAGTTTTAAACAATATAATAATAATAATAATAATAATAATTTGTCCACTACAAATTTCTGCAGATTTTAGTAACCCATCCAATTACAACTGCTGAGTAGGGAACGATATATTTTTAAAAATTAAAAAGAAAAAAACATAGTGATGATTTGTTATGAAGATGACGAATAAAAATATATTTAATAAGTGGAGCAATCAGGAGGGGGGGGGGCTTAACGAAGGCTCAATATTAGTCTATAAGCCGTTTTGTTTGTTTTTTTGCCGTATAATATAACGTAGGTATTGTAATTAAAATAAATAGGTATTATTTAAATTTCTACATAGTATATATATATTTTAGTTTTTAAATCATTTTTTATGGATTATAGATATTACTCATTGAATTTCTTAAGGTCATACTTAAATTTTTCATAAAAAAAAACTAATTTTTGTCAACAAAATGTTCTTATACTAATTAATAGGCAGGTATTTTCGTTTTTTAAGTTTTACAAGAAACTACATTAATACTAGGCATTCACATTTTATATTTTTGAAAGTAATCATTTTTAAATACTCGTAATGTAAATAAATGTATTATAAAATATTAAAGTATCTTTAGACGTAGAAACTGGCACATCGTTTTCGCTCAAAATGGTTTTTTGTACCTATGCAATGATGTATCATTGCACTATACATAATTTAACATATCCATCACAGTGATCCACGCTCAAATATACTCAATGATATGGTACATTCGAAACTTACCATGCAACCCGGTTTGTTGTAATTTCAACGCATATTTAAAAATCTTTCACTGAACACTTAGATGCTTTTTAGTGAATTTTTAGTCGTCCTGCAGTGGAATTCTCTATATTCTATAATTTAATCACAGTGATACACTATTATTAAATAGTTCTCAATCGCTATGATTGAATTATAGTGAATACCGCCGCAGGTTCTTAACTAATGGTACCTACGTGTACTATATATGCTATACCCAATGCAGTAGACCTATTAGAGTTGGTTTTTGTAAATAAAATTCAAAATTTCAAAAATTTTGGTTTTCAATTGTTATCCAAGTTGTAAAAATCATCTTTGAGACTCACTAATTCTAAAGAAATTAATTAAATTTTGTCGTGGTCAGTATCATATTTATTATTATTATTTTTGTTTACAATAAACAGTCAAGTGAGTAATAAGAATTATTCTGGTTTTTCAGTAGTTTGTGCCAAAATGTTTGGAAGGTATCATTACTTGTTTGTACTAACAGGTTATAACGATATAGGTATATTTTACATGAAAACAGGTGACAAGATTTCAAGTATAAACAGCTAGAAATGCAGTTTTTAGACTTTCGTTTTCTATATAACATTTTGATGGGAAATTATCAATTTCTTGGTTAATCATTAACGCTGTTTGACGAATATTATTTTAAGGTAATGTCCCTTGGTTGTAATTTGTACAAACAAAAATATTGTGCAATGCAAAAATAATCTTATTATTTTTTCTTTACATTACAATTTATTACTGTTATTCATTTTCTGTTGGTAGTCAGTCAGTTGTCAAACCACAGCAAAAATGTGTTTGAAAAGAAAAAAAAATACAAAATACTGACTTAATATCAGATTGAAGACACATATCGGCGAGTTCTTTTTGAAACGCCTGCAAACGTCAAAGATTAATTCAAAATCTTGTCTGATCGGATATTGTCTGAATAGTGAAGACAAGTCTTCTTATGTAACAAAGAGTGAAGCATTTCGTTTTAGTCTGCTGTTTTAACAACTTTATGTAGTTACACACGTCAACATATCCGGTTAAAAAATATAGTTATATAATAACCTAACGAATCTATAATATTTTTCCTATTTTTGTTGAATATTTGCTATGCCTACTTGTACATTAAACATTTTTTTTATTATATTCTTGGATTTCTTTGTACAATTTAAAAGTGCCCATGTCGTCCGTCTGGGACAAGGCAAGGATTCCTACTTGCTCCTCCACCATAAATCCAGCACTGATTATAGTCACATAGAACGACGGCGGAGCAGATGATTGCGCAATGATTATATACCTACCGGCTATGCGACGTTATAATATCTAATGATAGTAATAACAACAAAAGTACACAGAAAGAGCTAGACGGGACGTCGCGTCCTCGTCGGTGAATTATACATTATGTACGTCATCACTCATCGTTATGTTTTGTGTGTCCGAGTTCCTGTAGGTAGGTATAGAACATGTTCATACATAGGGAGAGAGAGAAAGGAGAGAGAAAGAAAGAGAGCGAGAATGAGGGAGTGACAGGTAGACAGACAGAGAGTGAGGAGACTGCAGAGACAATAAAAACGGAGTACTTACCTATATTATTATGTGAGTGAAAAGAAAGTGGAAGTGGTTCCTGAAATCTCGTCTGGCTCTGTTCGCATAATAATGTAATAATATTTAATATCTGAACGACTATAGGTATGCCAACTAACTAAGTGCCTACGCACATATAATATTATGCACTGGTAGTATGTATCGGCTTAAAGCTGAGCCGACACAGAGACAGAGGCAGTAGTTACATCAGGACCGAGGAGATGACGACCATGATTTCAAGCACTATAATAATAATACTATTACGCAAACGTTATATACGTATCGTTACGTGGTCAAGTCTTTCCGGTCCGTCCAATAGAGGACGTAAACACCTATACTTCCGGTCGATTGGAATCGTCGAGGACGCGTAACACGTTAATAATATGTGTCACAGCGTGTACAGAAGTGTAAATAAGTATTACATCTTATGTGAATATGTGATATACGATCAATTAATGCTTTTTATTTTTACCGTGTCTATAATCCGTTTATAGCCGCTCTACATAACGCAATATTATTCGTACAATATAGTGCCATAGAAGTTATCGTTTGGTCCTGTATTTACTCCCTCCTAACAAATTTAACTATTATCCTTCGCTAGAGTAATTACATTTTATTTTTTCTAGATTCTGAGCGGAGCTTTGAATGTATTATCGATTTTACAAGGAAATGTGTTTTTTTATTTTTGCGTCTACGTCACCTTTAAGAGCGGTAAAAATGATTAGATTTTTCACGTTGAGGGTGGTTTCTGATTGAAAATTGAATCTAGATGGCACATTTTGAGGGTCAAAAGTGAAAACTTGCCAGTATTTTTCAAAATAAACCAAAAAGAAAACTGAGAATCGGGAATTTTACACGGGATTTTTAAACAGTTATTGACAAAACCTAGTTTGTTTTTTTCGTTGTTACTGAACAAGGAATAACTGTAAAAACTTGATATTAGTATATTCTGTGAATGAAATAAAATTAAAAAATTGTTTTCTCTTTTTGTGTTACCTATTTATACATTCTAGATATTTTAGTTTCTTCAACTTATTTTAGTTTTTATTATTTATTTATGATAACATTTTTGTTTTTAAGTACAATTTGAAACAATATTCCTCATAAGTTACTCTACCTCAACTAAAAAATATCAAATATACAACATAACAATATTTTTTGTTGGTGTTGCAAGTTAAAATATTTAGTAAATTCATCAAAGTTTACATAATATAATATACAATATTTTTGCCATTAACGCCTTGTTTTAAAATTGAATAAAAGATTAAAGTTTAATTTACTGATAATTAAAAAAAGTTTAACGTGTATCATAAATGTTTAATAAGTGATTGAGATTTAAATTTTAATAACATTGGATATTCATACAATTTTTATTATATTCATAATTATTAAAAAAATATTCATTGTAAAAATTTGAAACATTCTAATATTACTAAAATAAACATCTTCTAAACACAATACAATTTTTAAATTATTTTAAGAATCAAATTTTGTTTAATGTATTACAAGAACATGCATGAATTTTGTTCTTAAAACAATTTTGAAATTTTAACTATACAATGTACATAGAAACAATTTTTTGTAAGCGTATGAAATCAAAACCACGGAAATTTGCTAAATATTTTGTAGTTAAAAAATAATTTGATTTACCACCGATATAATTTTCTCAGTATTGGCTAAAAAAAATAGTAAAAAATCAATTACTTTTTTATAACTTATAAGTTATAGTATATTTTCATAACCCTTCATTTATAAGATTAATAATAATAAGTTTGAAATGGCGTTTCTGAGATATAAAAATATATTAAAACTTTTCTATTTTAATTTGTTCATAAGTTAAAAAAATATTTAATAAAAAAAATTGTACTTTGGTCTATTTTATTAATTTAAAATAAAAATATGCAATATATGAACTCTCCGTAATATAACACGAAATACGTATACTCGAATACATCGTCGCATAGTCGTATCTTCACCACTTATATGATTTGTAATTAGATTCAATAATTCATTGAAGGAGTGTCGAGACATACGAAAATAACAAAAAAATTTGCTTTCATCCTGTATCAAGTTATTGTAGACAGGGGCGGACTGGGCCGGCGGGAAACCGGGAACTTTCCCGGTGGGCCGCTGTTCAAAAATAATTTGTTATTATTACATTACTTATTACTTAAAATAAAATAGCCAATAGGTATAAATTCAAATGATGAATATTTTATATTTTCATATTATCATTACGCGCGTGTATGAAAAATTGTTTACATTTGGTGTTTAAAAATAGGATTTAGGTTTTGGTTCGGCTGATACTCCATCAGGAGTTTGCGTATGATCAATAATTTGAATAATATATTATTTTAGTAATGCAAGAAAATCTTTGCAATCAACCGCAAATAAGCATTAAAAATGTAAATACCTATCTATTACCTAAAATTATTATTTTTCCCTAGTATTTTTTTTAAATAATAGGTATGCAATATGAATATAATTTATTTCCAAAGGAAAAATGAGTTAAATCTAGTTATAACTAGAGTTAGGATGTTGATGACCTAAAAAACACACAAAAATGCCCTAAAAAAAATGCAAAAAAACCCTAAAAAAAGTGCAAAAATGCTCTGAAAACTTCAAAAAATGACCTTAAAAATTATCTAAAATACTAATTAAGTAAGTGAAAAAACTTATTTATAAATAATAATTTTTATTAGAGATATGGGTATAATAATGGGTGTAATAGTAATTTAAAATATGAATTATAAATATATTAAGCATTTAAATAATTCAATATATAACACTCAAAGAGTAAATCTTATCGGAACGCGATAAATGTAATCACAACAAAAACCCCACAATAATAATATTAAAATTATTTTTTACTAATAGTCCAAATCCAAAGTTAGATTTTAAATAAATTAAATTTGTTTCCAAACTTGGGTGTAACATTTGCCCTAAAATCTATAATTTGTAAAAAATGCTCTAAAAGATGAAAAAATGACTTAAAAATGTTGAAAAATGACGTTAAAAAACAAAAAAAATGCATTTATAGCTGAAAATGCAAAAAATGCAAAAAAATGCAAAATAAAATTAGAATATTCTGCATCAAGGGAGCATGAAACAAATTTTTAGCTAGGATAGCATTGTACAGAATAAAAGGAAAAAAAATGCAAAAGTCATCAACATCCTAACTCTAGTTATAACTAATAAAAGTTAATATACTACAATATAAGTGTCATAATATTTTATATTTTTACATAAGGTATTAAATAGTATTATGTTATGATTAAATGACTTTTACCAATATATTATTTATTTGTGAAGTACTTCATTAATATTAAACAAAATTAAAATTACATATTGAAACTATTTGGTAAGTTTAGTTTAACAAATCTTAAGTTTCACACGAGTTCCGAACCCAACAGTCCCAAAAACCCCTGGCTAATAATCTCTTACTTGATGCCATAAACAATTAATGAAAAAAAAAAAATCTTAAGTTGTTTTCTGGGAAAATTGAAAATGTATAGAGGCTGCATTCCTCATTGAATAAAACGTTGGTATATTTAAGTTTTTACATTTTTGTGATGACGAAAAATGGTAAGGGCCGGGTCAAAATATAGATTTTCCATGCCAAAATGTTGCCCCAGTCCGCCCCTGATTGTAGAGTGTATAAAATTGACCAGTCTGAAACCTTGGTTGAAGTAGTGGATGTGCCCAAAACATTGTTGTTTTCTTTATTGTTTATTTGTTTTTATTTTTATCAAAACAAGAGCAACGGCATCTTCTTCCTGGAAATCCATCGTGTCGTTTGAAAAATGAGCATAAAGAACTGAGAATGGAATGCTAATGCGCGTTTGAGTGTTAAATTTAAAAACGTGCGACTAAACTACACGCGCGTTTAAAAAACACTCTTGGAAAATGGCCGTAATGGTAATTATCACTCTTATGAGAGATTAATAATAAATAGAAATCACGATACACAATTGTTGGGACAGACTTATGGGTGTATGATGTTAGCTCGCTTCAATGTTATGCTATTTTAAAAGATGGTTATAAAATTATTCTTTCATATAATTTATAGTATAAGTATACGGTTTAAAGTATTATTATAAACTCTTAAAACGCCTCTTCATTTTTATATATTATAATAAAACTTTTCATAGTTTGCGCAATGTATGTTTAGTTATTTCTTCAGTATGAATATTATAGTTTAAACGTATTTATGAAAATTAATTTTTGATGCTGCGTAATGTATAGGTTTTATAAATTACAACGATGTGTTTTTTTTTTGAAGTGGAAAAAAAGATCTAAACATTTTCATATAATATAAAAGGAAAATTCACGTCTAATCAGTATACAATATACTTTGAAGTGGTAATTTTTTTGATTTTCTCAGTAGTTTGAATGGCGTTGCACGAAAAAGACTAAAATTGTTTTTTTACATGCAATCTTGATTCATTATTGTTTTTAAATCCATACGAAAATTAAAAATTCTTTATTCACTATCATTTGCTGATAAAACCGGCGGAACTATATTTTTTGCTTTTTTCAAAATTTATGCTTTTAAAGAAAATACTATTTTCGATTATACTATAATCGTGTTATATTTTGATGTAAATTGTTAGGAAATTGTTCTCCATAAACGTACAAATTTTTTATACATTTTTTGTTCGTATACGGTTCACTCCACTACACATACAACAACGTGAATAACTTATCATTTCATTTTCTCTATAGGAATATTTTGCATTTTGCGGTGTATGGATTAATGACTGCGGAGTCAAGCACCTCTTATACATTTTGCAAACTATAAATATCAGGTTCAAGTACTTACAGCTGGTTAGCCTGGAAGGCCCGGGGTATGACGTTTTTCGAAAAAATTCAGTCAGTTTTATTATTATCGTAGAAATGTAAATGTTTATTTCTTACAGTACCTGCAATACAATCAATACGTCATGAATTATGTCGTTTTAAGTAAACTATTTAGTAATTACAATTTAAAAATCAATATTACTGTTTGAAAAAATCACGAAATTGATTAAGTGGGGCATCTTGGGTGAAGCCCTCTACATCTAAATGTATAAAAAAAGTTGTATCCCCCCCTTTCCCCCCATTGGCTGAGCTACAGATACACCACTGGTTCGTCTATAAACCTTAATTAAACAGGTATCTTATAATAACGGTTAGTTTTACCAAACAGTTATTCAGTTAATAAATAGTGCATACTAATTAATATCATGGAAATTCGGCACTGGTTTCACTCGAAATATTCAACGTTAATAGGTCGAAAGCAATAATGATATAACTTATAATATTACGACTGTAGTTATCATCATCGAAAATTGTTCGTGAAAATATGAAAATTTGTATCTACCTTAATGTATTGATATAAAACCGGCGACACTCGCTCAAGGTTTTATCTCTTGTTTATTTAAAACACACACATACTATAATACATATGTATAAATATAATGACAATCATTAGTCTCGTAAATCATCATGATGTACTAGCTAACTATAGCTAAGCATCGTGGCCTTTGGATAAGAAAACTTTTTTCATCTTTATTTATTTTTTTTTTTTTTTGTAAATAATTGTGCTTAATTATAATATGTTCTGAAGAGTTAATTATATTCTGAAAAAAAATCGATTTACCTAAATGAATAGGTATTAATTGTAATGTTGTAGGTAGAGTATAGGCATACCATATAGTATTGTTGTCTAGTGCAGTCAATAATGCTTATTTAATTATGTAGTAGATACCTATTAATCTATTATCTCATCGATATATTTCTTACGTGTTATTCAACAAGGATACCCACTTACGACCCACCTGCTCAAAAACAAAATACAAGATTGAATAAAAAAATAATGAATGCCTCTTATTTTCTATTTTCTATTTGCAGAGGTACTCCAGACTCTAGTTCAAAGTGATGACCACTCGTCGCAATCATCGTCTTGAGTGGAAATTATCCATCACACATGACTCGTAATACATTATATAATATTACACATCATATTATATGTGAGTTCCGTTGATTTCTTCTCGGATTTTCTCTAGATAAATAATTCATGTGATAGGTCCTTGGTGCATTCGGGAAATGGGTTAAGTCAACATTTGGTGTGGAATGGTATTACGAGTGTATTTACAGAACAAAAATACAGAAACAAATATTTTCCACCGTCTGTTCTATAAACAATTAAAGCAGTGCTGCTGCAACTGTAATAGTCATTGTGTTGTTTAGAAGTGGTTTAAAGACTATATAAAATGTGATTTTAAACGAGTAAAATACTTTATTGCCAAGTGACTTAGTATATTATTATTTCAGTTGGAAAGGTTGCACAGATGATAAGTTTTTATTGAATTTTTTCCGGCGATAATTATAATTTATAATATATGATAACAATTTAAAATAATAGGTAGGTGTCTAGGTGAAATATAACTATATAAGTATCTACAAATCTAAAAATATTAAATCTAAAATGCACATAGATTATTATTAAGTTTTGAATATTTCCGTATCACCTATTTTTAAAATATTATGTTGTTCTACGGGATAAATATTGATTTTAGTTTTGCACTCGAAGGGTATGCGTTTTTCTGTCAACAATTGTGAACAAGAAACTATTAATATCCTAAAGGTTCTTTGCACCTATCTGTTTGCAGTTTTTTTCAGAATTTTCCTAAGAATGGTATTTCTTGGTTTTTCTAGACAAAAGCTTAGGAATTTAAAAATTTAAAAATGCGAAAAGAAAGACGAAAAAGTAAAAATATACAATAAAATGTATGTAAGGTTTAAGTATAGTTCATACTGTAATCAAAAGTCTAAAAAAAAGTACAAGTTCAGATTTTTTTATAGGTATTTTATAGCAAGGTATATAAATAAAAGAAAATATCTCTTGAAGTAGGGGTGTAATAGACACCGGTCTCCACTCATAAAATCGGTTTTTGACTTTTCGTATGCCATGATTTATCATTAAATTCAAATTTAAAACATCCCTTACAGTCCTTGACCTAGTCAATGACGGAGTACATTCGAAACCAACTACTATAAAGAAGAGTGACTTTTCCGATATTTTCTATTTAAATCAAGATAAAATGCAACTTTAAAATTTTTAATATTCATCTCGTTTATGAACAATTTACAACTTTTTTGTCGTTAGGATTTATGACATTTTTATTAATTTAAAAATAATATCAGCTTATTTATCATTGCATAATATAGAAAATAATACTATTATACATTTTCCCAAATTGATATCCATTTTATTATCATCCAATGCACGTCTGAATTTAAATATAAAATCGTCAATGCGGGATTTAAATATTAATTAATTATCATCATTGAAAATCCTAGAATGCGATGGTTATTATTAAATTGTTAATTATTTAGGTACCTATAGAATAACACTTTGCCGAGCATATACGTATATGAACAATAGATAGGTATCTTTATATTATATTCTTCACTGTATAATAATAATAATATTTATATATTTTAGTTGTATACAGTTTGCATTGATATAGATTTACACGTAAATGGCAAACAAATTACGTCCGTGTAGCAATATATCTATAGCCATTACCCACATAATGAAATATTATGATGTTTATTAGAGTTAGCACTCGGAACAATAACGATTTCAATTAATTTACAGTTAATTACATGCGGTACACACACCGCAACCTGCAGTATGTGCATTATGCGCTAAAAGCCTAAAGGGATCCACAGACAGTATACATCAATCTCCTGTCCCTGACTCCTGAGGCCGCAGACGCATTTAAATCAATAAATTCTTATATATGATATCTTTTTAGCATAAACTCTGCAGAGTACTGAGCGAGCTCTGCATATTATTATAATATATTGTAGGCACAGTCAGGGAGTTTTGCACTTTCAGTGGAAATAATCACCGATCGGCTCCTTCACCATGATGAGCTAACAACGTGTGTCAAAAATCTACAGGTTTGTTGAGACGAATTATTGTTGTTATAAGTAATAGTTTATTATTTATAACACCCCCCCCCCCTCATATTGAAAATTCTTGGGCGTGTCACTTTTTATTGCAATCTCTGCGGACCGTGGTCAATAAACAACGATATTTCACAGGTATATGCACAGTTATTTCACGCTTGCTGCAATGGTCAACGGTTATTAAAGTAAATCATGTCAGAAGTAGAGAAAAAATAAAATACAACATAGGTATTAAACATAAACGTAGATCCAGTCAACGGTCCGATGTCAAAAAAATAAATAAAAACGGTCCGTTTGATGAAAACAAAAAACAAACACGCATAACTGCACAAGTGTAGACTTACACTGAAGGGGTGACAAATCGATCGTATTACGATACAGGTATATAGGTAGGTACTTACGCTATAAATGAAAAACGTTCATAGGCTCGATCTGCAGTAACTGCTCGAATAAAATGCAGGTAAAACGCGTCCAGTTCACATTGGCACTCGGCAACCGTTACGATTTAAAAAAAAATACTGTAATCAAAACACCGTATTTTTTTCAGCATAATGTTGTATACCATTTGGACCACTGTTTTTTAGAATCCTAACGGTTGCCGAGTGCCAAAACTAACTGGACGCGTTGTGCATGAGGTATAACAATAATTATACGTCATAACAATTGATCACTAATGTACCCATTATTAATATCATATTATTTGTTTTTGAAATTTTAGGATGATAACGATTTCGGGTGTCTTTTCTAAGGTTTTTTTTCCATTTCAAGGTTATTAAAGATTATCAATCAATTTCAAAGGTTTTTATTGACACTGTGCGTAATATAATGAAACCATTCAGGGACAGATTAAGTTCCTACCTATGTATTATATACCTATATAGTATATATGCATCGCATTATAGACTGTGAAGCGATTATGTACCGATGATATTATACCACGGTTGTCGCATAACCGTTAATTTCATTGAATATTATAACGCTCGTCAAACCGATATTATACAGGTTTAAACAAACGGGCTGGAAAAAAAACTATCAACGCGCTTGAGATCCAGTCAATAAACGTTTTGTGCAAAAACCATTAATTTATCGATAAATCACGTGCAGTCGCCGTATGTGGTACCGAACGAATTATTATAGTCCTCTAGTTTTGAATTGTTGTGATTTTTTCACTAATTTTTTTTTTTTGATAACATTTTCTCTATCGAGCGAACGAATCTCCCTCGTTTTTGAAACCTTGGCCCTCGGCTTATTAATACTGTAGACTCGTTGGTCGTGCACCATACTTAACCACGCAGGCTCTTATGATAATGTACACGACGGTCGCTCGACGTCTTGACTGGGCCAAAAAACGAATTCATTCGCTTACACGTGTCTTTAAACAGTATAATAATTTTTCCACACAAATTAATATCGAGTATTCGTTGAGAGATTTTATGAGTTTTTCCTGGACTCCCGCAGCCGGTTATCGATCATTTGCAGGCCCCGACGAGGTTGTGTAGTAGTACTCAAAATTAAACTACGAGTCATCAAAACGTATCTGCAAATTATCATCACTAATATGAACTGTAAGTACCTAGATGTAATCCACTCATATTTTAAACAATAAGTGTTGTAATTCATTTGATTCCTAATTTTTTGTGATTTATATTATTCGCTGTACGATTATAATTGTTTTTATCAAATTATTGTGATGATTGTTATCCTACAAACAATATCGTACTTTTTTGCACTTATATTATTCTCTACCTATCCGTCATGGCGTGTATTTGTATATGCACACAACACCTCCCCCACCACCCGAAAATGTACCAACGCGAAAATCCCGATTTGTTTGTAAAGTTCAAAGTATATATAATGATTTATTAATACATAGTATATATTTTAACTCAAAAAGTATAAAAATTGGCACCTAGTTAAAAATGTATAACAGCTTATAACTTATAATTCATAAGAAAATGCTTGATGAACACTAAATTTAATAAAATTATTATTTTAAAATGCATACATAATTAAATTCGGATAATTGACTTTGAATAAGATGGGTTAAGTGTTATTCATTGTTATGTCATCCACCGGCGAACTCATAAATATATATTTATAAATTATGTAGGGATATTGATTGTGGATGCACCGTACAGTTTTTGTGTAATTTAATTGGGAAGTTACAATATATCTATACCTAAATGTAAGGTTTTATAAAAGTTTTTTTTTCTCGTTTGAACATATTATAACCGTATTGCCATCATGCATGGACAGAAATCAATTTACCATCCCTTATTAGGTAATTGATTAAAAATTCGATTTTTTTTTTTTAAATTAAAAATTTAGTAAAATAATTTTTGATTTTGTGAAAAAATAAAGCAATATAATATAGGACATAGGTACTAAATATTGTTTTAATTATTATCAAATTAAAATTCACTTGATTCGTCACCTAAAATAAGTTAGGCTCATTAAATACGATTTACTGAGCTTATTGATGTGAATGAATTACATAAATACATCGAAAACTAAAACTATTTATGTACCCACCTATTTTTTTACTCTTTTCCCTTGATGTTTATAGTTTATATAATATGAAAACATTGAAAATACTTCCGAGAAACTGCGCTGTAGTACCTACATAAGATAGTTGTGAACAAATAACGGAAATACTGAAAATCAGTGTATTGATATCATTTTCAAATGGGTATTGCAATGAAAATTGATAAATAAACGGTTTCTGGTTGAATCAAAAATAATAATTAAAATGTTCAATATGTCAGACATGTGCCCTGCAACTATTGCATTCGATGCTGGGTTAATATGTTATTACTTATAAGTAGAGGTCGGATTTTTATGATTTTACATATTTGTTTCTAGTTTATGCAGTTAAATGGGAGTGAGAAATCTTTACGAATCATGAAACACAGAATTCACAGGAAAAAATTTATTTTGCATAAAAAAGCATATTTTAGAGGTTAGAGAATATTTAACACGTTAGAGAATATTTGGGAATATTTTTGTGATACCCGGCATATAATGAACATATTTCACGCATATCAGCATTTGATAAATACAATGTTCACTAAATGATTTATTTCCGGATTTTAATAAAAATTAATCTCCAGGTATTCCTTATCGATTGCGAAAGCACAACGGTTATTTCGTTAGCTGTCACGACTATACATCGAACAATATATAGTAATTAATTGTTATTGTAAAATTAATTTAATTAAATATTTTTAAAACCAAATTAATAAAAAATTAATTTAAACTGTTTTTTTTTTTTTTATATCAAAAGAATATTTTGCATATTTAAGGACATAAAACATCATAATATATCTGGTATTTTAAAGGAATATTAAGAGAATATATTGCTTATTTTATGTGACATACAAACATCATATTTTAAGGATTTTAAAAGAATATAAATCCGACCTCTACTTATAAGTATTAAAAACGTCACACGTCCATCCAATTGTTTGATAAAAACCGTAGCGAAACAAGTTAGTAAAAAATTGCAGGACCCATTCTTCTTATGATTTTTAAACTTGAATTACATTTTTCTTATAAGACGTGGTATCGAAAAAATAAAAACGATGTTTCACAGTCAAAGTTCTAATCTTTTCATGGCGAAAAACTGATTTATTAACTATAAGACTATAAATATAGCCTATTTCAGTCTTAAATCCTTCGTGAAACCGTTTTTCTACATAATCTGGCTAATACACAACAACTAACTACTATGGAACAGTTGTGGGATCATTAGAGACGTGTCTAGTAAGTCACGGATGCCGGATTGACATGAACAATTAATAAAAGTTTGATAAATCAATGGTGAGCTATAAAAATGGTAGTTTAAACGTGATTTAACGGCACATGATTGGTCCGTTAAATTTTACTGAACTATTAAATAATTAATCAATTTTTAATGCAATCTTACATAAATATATTAGGTACTATAAAAGTTTCATTTTTCTCGAAATTTCATTAATATTGCCTACATCAAACCCCTTATAAAGCTCGTGTGAACGGCAAACAACGATCAAAACGCTGGAAAACTGTTCGACGTGTAGGGACGGAAGCGATGTGAGAGACATTTCGGTTTTACGTGGTGATGATGATGATGATGATGATGATTATGTTTTATTTTCATCGTTTTCTGTGAACTTTTTTTCTGCTCAAATAATGACGTGTACTCTATGTAGTATACAGATGTATAAGGGCCATTTTTATCGATTGTATTTTTCTATCATCTCTGTGTGGAGTATATATAGTTTCCACAAGTTCCGATCAGAACCGTTCAAACGTCTTTTTGGACGAAAAGATTGTTGTCTTCCACTCGTAACACTTTCAAATTTAATTGTATCGGCACTGTTGTCGGCGAGTCTATACAGTGCTGCATTATAATCACGTCCGGTTTTTCCCCTCCTTCGCGATTACCGTAGGTACCCGTGAGTAGTTTATTATCATTTTTAGAATCTCAGCGAAAACGAGCAATGTGACTAGTATATTTCAGCTATTATGTTTTTCGATTTTTGTTTTTTTTTTGCGTCTGTGAAAATGTTTTCGGTTGGGAGTATTCTGAATGTTCTCATCATCATCTCGGGTTCTTACTACTTACCCACGTAATATAATGCATTATAACACTGGCACATGATGAGAAATGTTCCAATTTACAGCACCCATTTGTTTATAAAACCTACTTCGGTTTTCACTTTTTGATTATAATTTAAAAATTACCATCTTGAACCCTCCCCCAAATAATTTATTATAGAAAAAAAAGATAAACTAGGTATACAAATGTCAAATAAGGTACACTATAATAACTAATAAGTGTTACTAATAAGTAATAAGGTGGCCTGGTCTTTCCTTGTTCGCTTTGAGTTATACATTTTTGACACATACTTATTACTTGTATTAAGTAAAAATTCTGTACATATTATATTTTTTCATTAATTTACAAAATGGTTAATATTTCATAACTTAACCATTTTTTTTCTCTAAAATACACACAATAAATAATGATAGCACTTACTAACTGTAATATAATTTAGAAACTGATGTTTTCACTTTTATTACTTATTTTTATTATTGTATATACATTTTTTAAAAGTACGTCGAATAATGAGATGCATATTTCTATTTATTATTGTTTGTAGAAATTATAGTATGGACATAATATCAAATAAAATAGGTAAGATTCACCGATGAGATTATTCATCATTGATTTATGTAATGACCGACTACACCTCAAATATTACTGTAAAACAAATATTAAGCGGAGCACATATTAAGTTTCTAATAGCCATTAATGAAATCATTACCATTCACAAAACAAAAAAAAAAACTAAAAAGATCTCCGAAAAACGTCGAGGGGATGGTGCCCCCTCCCCCCACGGCTAGAAACTCGTTCGGGAGACTTAGGCCCCCGCCAAGAGTCCCGATCGTGATGCCGTTATGTATATAATACAACGATGGCCCCAAGTGGTGGTGGTGGTGATGGTGGTGGTGGTGGTGGTGGTTCAGTGGTTGTGATACGGCAGCCACTCATAATAGCCCCGCAGAGAAACATACATTTCACCGCGTATAGGTATAATATTATACACTTTCTCGCGCGTCCTTCTTCTCCGGACGTCGCCGCCGCCGCCGCCACCGCCGTCGCGTCGTCGTCGTCGTCGTCGTAGTCGTCGCCGTCGCCGCCGCCGCCACCGCCGCCGCTGTCGCCGTCAGTGTCCGATTTACTTCCGGCCGACCCGACGGGCCACCGCGCAACACACACACGCACACACACTCGCACTCGCGCACACTCACACACACACACACTCACTCGCACACACACACACACACACACACACACACACACACACACACACGAACACGCACAGAATCGCGCGAAGAAACCGAGTACGACGACCGCACCACTACAGCGCACGCGATCACGAGAGTCGGAAGTTCGCGAACTCAGTAGGCCCCTGTACACCGGGACCGCGTGAAAACATCGCGATTTCGACTCGAACATAATAAATTATTTTTATAGTAAAAATTATAAATAGTAAATGAATAATTATTATTCGTCGCCGTCGCCATCGAATTTGTTTTTCACCTGATTTATCGAACAACCCCCGCACACACCCCGTCTGAGGAAAAACATCAAATTTCCTCCGTTACCGATAGTGGTGTCGCCGGTGCTATTTCGTTTCTTAGTTCTAGCTGTCTTCACCGTCCACACCTATATACATTATATTATTATAATACCGTAATATATAATACAACGTTGGCCAACGATTGAATTTCGTATTTTTGCAGAAAACCAATCGCCGTCTCAGCTAGTGCACCTCAGGTACGTACGCACGTTGCAGTCACATCTCGACGACGTTTATTATGTAATATATACACATAGAGTTATCACTATTATTATTAATAATTTTTACTGTACACAGTAATACACGCTATTCTTACAATTTTTTTTTTTTTTTTTACCCGCAGCGTTTATTTAATACGAATAGTTTTTTAGTTTTTCGCGATCACGGTTTTCCTCGAATCAACATTTTTCAGCTTGAGGAAAACCGTACCTGCTTAAGCACACACGGCCGGCGTAGAACAGAGGTCTGTCGATTATGTTTAGCGGTGGTTTAATATAATAATATATAACACGATGTCGTATAACAGTCCATAGGCAGGGATTGGGTTAGGGTTACGGGGGCTTAACCCCCTCAGATAATTCATGAGCTCCCAACCCGCTTAAAAAAAGTCCACGTTTGATGACCATTCATTATGTTTGAATATATTAATAATAATGGACTAAATTTGTATACATGATTTAAATTTGATTATATTTTTTGAGTTCTACATTTTTTATCTCAAAATCAAACCATTGTACCTACCCCATAAAGATTGAGAAATTTAACACATTTTTGATAGCTTAGGTGGTAATATTAATTTTGTTAATCGCCATTTGTCACTTATAATAAAATTTGTCTTATTATTTTATAAGTATTGCATTGGTTTTTGCCACAGGCATATTATGCCATTTTTTCGGGTTGGTGACGGGAGGTTTAATATTAATATTAATAATTAAAATATTATTGTACAAAATATTTAGCAAGTCTTTTTTCTACATTCGTTAACATTTCGGGGGGGGGGTGAACCCCCAAATCCCCCCTAGGTACGCCCCTTGTTTTTTCACAATCGGTAATATAATATGACAGAGGAACGAAAATATTTAGAACATTTTTTTTTTTTTTGGGAAGGGGAGTGGAGTGAGCTGTGATTACGTGCAACTGTTCAGTATATTATTGAAATGTATGCACATTATTTTCCCTCGTGGGAAAAGTGTTTAAATCTCCGCCTATGGACTTGCGGTGGACGCGGATTTGGTGCTCGAGGTGTGGATGATGACCGGTTACACAGCGGCGGTTGTTTGCGATTTCTAATCCGCGGTAAATTACCAAGGTACATACATTATTACATTATTCGCAGTGCATCTGACAATATTAATGACGGACGAGTTTATCGTCACCGACAAGTTATAATAGTATGAGACAGACCCACACGCAGAGCGGCGGCGGCGGAAAGGCCTCCGATTTTCGATCACTCGTGGCGGAGTGCATCTCGCCATTGTCTCCCATCCAGTTTTGTTTGCGTCAAGTCGAGTGTTTGTAAATTTAAAACCCAAACACCGCCTGCATATATACTATATAGGTCGTCGTTCGGAGCTAAGGGTGTTTTTTTTTTACTTCTCTCGTAGTTCTCGTCATTACATAATGCTATATAGTGCATATATTGCCGTGTATACATTTCGTATATTATTATCGGAGTACACTGTTGTAGTACGCATAGGATATACCTTTCGTCGACAATATTCCGAAAACAATTTGTCTAATCGATCCGAGATCAGTAAACCGCGTGCGTACGAGAATAATAATATCATTTAGAAATAATAACTCGACGGGGTCGACTGAATAACTGTCGAATATAATATACAATATAATGGGTGTGTATATATCGTTTATCGACGTAGACCCGTCCCTCTATATTATATCGGAGTTAAATCAATATCGATAATATTGTGAGAGCATAACGTTAAAGACTTTCTGGAAACCGATCCAAGTTTCAGGTATACACGTTTCAAAACCATAAATTAATTATTATAACAATTATGGGCGAAGATCGCTGAAATGGTTTTGCGATAAATTTCGATTTACCTATTGATTACTATTATTATTAGTATTAGCAATGCAATATAAACGTCACCTTACCACATCGTATATGGTGCAAAGGGGCTTATATTTTTACATAATGTAGGTATACTCTTGCGTATTATACTCCTCCCGCCAATGAATATATAAATAATATTTGTTGGAAAATCGTTTTTTTTTTTTAAGTCACATAATATATTGTATTTTTAAAATCGTTTAGTCGAAAGTAATCTACATAATCGACATACTAAATACGACTAAAATGGTTATTTCATTTCACATATATATCGGTAAAACGCTCCTGTTTTTTGTTCCAATGTTATATTACACTAAAACATACACAACGTGTATCATCAAAGTAATTCAACTAGGATATTTTGGCCATGTGTCACATTCACATATATAAAAACTCGTTTTGCGCGAAGAGAGGCTGATTAAACAAGATTGAATGAAAGTTTGCTTTTGTTCTATACCCCGGATTTAAACAACTCATGTGCTGCGTAATTGATTTATATAATTTTGTCGCAATAAGTTTCTTTTAGTCAAACAAATTCATTAAAAATAAAATGTTTCAAAATACAACAATAATTAATAAAAACACGTGCGTACGTATAGAGACGATTTCTATATAGTGAATTCATTACACACCTTCGACGTTCACCGTCACCACAGGTTTCCTTCAATTTTTTAATCGTTTTTTTCCACACATTTTGCCTTTATTTTTTGGACTCCAGATTATACCAAAACTTTCATACACTCTTTCGTCTGGCGCCAGTTCGTCTTCAGAAATGGACAACTAAAAAGTATACACGCGCAAAGGTATATCTATATCGATATCGACAGCTCTGTCGCTATGTGTTTTTAAACTCGTATACCTATAAACCCGATGGCACTCAATATTATTTTTATTTTAAACAAGTTTTGAACCGAAAGTATTTTTTTTTAAAACAATTTTCCAGGAATGCTTAATTTCAAGTATATTACGAGGAATTCTATACGTGAATCTGAAAAAATAATTATTTTCATTGAACCATGCCATCGCCATTCGTAATTTCACGTCATGTATAGATCCGTTTGAAAAATTTAAACACTAAAATAAATAAAAACCTTGTTATCGCCTTGCAAAGTTACTTTGAAGTGAAATCTGAGAAAATCCAGACTATAGTGTTAAATTCATTAAAAACCCGAAATCGAAAAAAATCTACGTTAAAATCGAATATGGTCACAAGATACAAACTAAAACCACAAAACGTTTATTATGACAAATGATATGCCATTAAACGAACGTCGCGTAGGACTGGCTTTGTGGACAGTACCTACGTACAATGAAAAGTGCATCGAAATCCCGCGGCCCTAATAACAATACTTAATGACATTTTGCGACGTGCTGTTTTCGCGAAAATCGATTTCACTTGTACGCCGATGATGATGATTAAATGATTGGGTTGGATTTAATACGTCGATATCAGACCCGCGCGGTACGACACGACGAAGACTCGTCTGATTGTTATAATCTACCTGTACCTATATATATATTATATTATGTAGGTGCACGATTTTTTTTCTCGCGACGATTCGACTGTGAGCCCGGAAGTAATCGGAAATGGATATAGGTATACTAATAATGTACCACAATATAGTTATAATATTTACGGTCGCCGGAGTGTGTAATTGACCAGGTCGGTCAATTACGGTATGAAGTGGCGCGTATACTATGGGAAATCAGAACGGGCAAATCTGCAGTGTCTATGCAGTATATATAGGCATTATTGTATCCGGTAGTTATACTTGGAAAAATCGAATGAAAAAAAATAAAAACGTTATTGGTGCCGATGAAAATATCGCATTTTCGAACGACGCCGATCGTCGCATGCTGCAGTGGACGTCGTCGCGCGGTGTAGAAAATTGGTTTTTGTATTTATTGAGCTATATATTCGAGTATTACCTAATATGTATATACCCAGGTAATAGGTATAAATATATACATGCATGTGGGTGAGCGCCGGCAGTCGAAGCGATTTTATTTATTATATTTATACAGTGTCATTGCCGAGTAATTGCCGTGGTGAAATATCATATTATGAATAATTTTTTTTTAACGCTCGAGCGTTGTGGTTAGCACTTGTAGTCTGTAGTGCGGTGCACACAATACTGTTATGGCATATTTTTATCGAACAAACATCAGCAGCGTATTCTACTGCAGCGCGCTTTCCCCGCGCACCCCCCCCCCTCGTCAATTACATTTGTTGGATTAGATTCAATTCGTACGATTCTTAACAACCACCCCCGTAATGGCCGTTTTCAATGAAACCACGACGTATAATATAATAATATGGCCTATACACGTAAGTAGGTACTTATTATTATTATTATTATTATATTTTCTAAGGACTATTTCCGAACGTATAATCGAATAAACGACCGACGGAAATACTGCTTCGACTTCCAAGCCAATACGACACGACACAGTATATACATATATATATATATATATATATATACGTATTTATATTATATTACTGTGATTTTACTCTAATATTGTACAAGGTGATCCATTCGATACACTCATTAGTTCTAAAAGTCTCGACTTTTTTGAATATAATTTTTTCTTATACATAATTTGGTCATGGCATTGACGTATATATAGTGGCTTCTACTGATCGTCAATAATTCAAACGCTTATAATGAGTTAAAACTAATTAACTACTCGTTCAAAGTATGAATTTTATGTATCAAAGTATGCACTCCTTAAAATATTCTGCTTCAGAATATGAAATGAAATGTGTACCTACGTAATGTCGTTCATTAAAAATTGTAAGAAAATATATGATTTTTTTTTTAAGCTGTTTTGCAATGACATAATATAATCGATAAACGTCTCGACAAACAGTAATAACTTTTTGAAATAATTAATGCTGGCTCTTAAAAATATCACCTTGTATAGTTGTATTGCGAAAAGGTTTCCCATTGTCGTTTTTATTTGTGAGTAAACGATTTGCTTCGGACTTCGGTATTGTTTTCTTAGCGGGCGTTCTAAATACATTCGACGATCATAACAATAATAATGAATATAAATATATTGTTCAGGAGTCTATAAAATTCAAAATGTTGAAAATTTGCCAAAACAATTATAAACACAGCATCAAAAACACCTCAGTCGCGGTGCTCGCGGGTTTCATTGACCAGCAGCAGTGGCCGAGTGTTGTTGGAGAGAGTTTTAAAATGTTATAATATAATGTCATATCATATTAATATCGTGTTTATTCATTAAAAAAATATTCAATAGATTTCGATTTTTTCTAATGATATTTTTCAAATTATAATTTCTATTTCTAATGTTAACATTGCTTATTAATGTTTTACAAAATTGTATTAATTATTTTTATTCGCGTGATTCTGTGATAGATCAAATAGTTCACTGGGTATTATGACTGTAACTAAATACCCCTGTACGTGCTATATTAGAATATTATATACATATATTATGGACGGAAGGCGTATAGACGTATATAGCGTGTAATGTGTACAATATTATATTATACTCAGAGGGATCGATTCGAAACGGACGACTTCCGCGGAAGCGATTACGTGATATTTTATCCATCCGCCGACTGGGGGCATCGCGAATTAATAATGATAATAATATTATAATGTATTACACAGAGTGATTCTTCTAACAGTGAACACCGCTCATTATCTCAAAAATCATTAACGCTTATGAAAAATGTTTTTTTTTTCATACATCATTTGAAGTCATAACAAAACAGCACTTTTGAAAATGATCATATTATTTTCATGTTTTCAGTTTATACTCTTGTGATTGACAACACACGTTTTTTATTTTTTATATTCCCGGGTAGAATATTTTTCCGAGAATTTCGGAGTATAAAAATCGAATGTCGAACAAATGTCCAATCTAAACTTGAAGCACTTATAACAAATTAACTTGTTCGACATCCGATTTTTATACATCAAAATTCTCGGAATCGGAAAAAATACGAGTCCAACATTTGCGGGGTTCCCGCCTGTGCCACACGTGACACGCCCTCACAAGTCCGCCGAGTTGTTGTGTAGTGGGTTGAACCTCCCAGAAATGTTATCGAAATTTGTAAAAAAAAAATATCTCGTTAAAGTAAATGTAGATACTAACTAACTATTATGATATTTTAACTCGTCGAATAAAATAGAACTAAAAATTAGATTTTCTATTCACCAGAGTTATCGGAAAAACATTGCGCATTGGAGTGCCTGGCCACGATATTATGAAATCAAAAGTGTGCGCGATCGTCATTCACGAAAGTAAAAATGTATTTAAAAAGTGACGACGGTAAGAAATAATTTATGACCTCTTCACAACATGATCATATCGTGTAAAAACACTTTCAATGTCGTTAATGGCTTCCGAGATGATGGGTGGGAGGGGAAGGGGGGATGCTCATTTCTATTATTGTTAAAAGAATCACCCTATATGATACATACACGCGAAACTGGTTACAGTCTCCGGACCATCCGTCGCCGCCGTCTTGTCTCGACACCCGGCGGCACGTAGTGTTACGTTTCTGGCGCACTTTATAACGTCGTCATTATTACGCATATCATCGCATGTTATGTTGTTATATTATTAAACACACGTACCTAATACATTCGTATATTACACACACACACACACACACACATATATATATATATATATATTGTACATAACATATTATATTATGTGTGTGGACGCGTAACACTCTCGTGTAATTATTACATTACATTATAATGTGTCGTTCCGGTCGTAAACGAGATTCTGATTTATACCTCTACGCGGGGCGTAATAATAATAATAATAATAATAATAAATGTGTGCGCAGGTATATTATGTATGTATTACGTTTATATACCTAGGATGTGACTTCTAGAAAGTTTCGATTCCACGAATTCGTGTCTAACCTAACGGCGGCGGCGGCACGACGTTAACGCCACAGTAATAATAATAATAATAATAATAATTTATAAATATAAAAGTAGGAAGTGATTGGTCACAAGCCGCGGTTCAGCATCAGTCTTCTTTCCACGTCGGGGACCTGTGATTTTTTTTTTTTTTGTCAATGAGACACCCGCGAGACGGTCACACAATTCTCCCTAGTTTCCGACGAGTGGATCGACAATTATTAGTATAATAATCTTAAAACGCGGGCAGCGATGAGCATAAGCGTTTTGTGTATGGTTTCTCTGCAAGACGCTTTTTATGCTAATAATTGCGGCCGATAGTTGGGCGGCGGAAATGCAACACGGCGCGTTATGTGTTTGGATATTATTTATATATTTTACATTGTAATAAGCCGCTCAACGAGTGGACCTATACAGTCTGTGTGGCTTTGTGCGATTCTAAAATAGACGTAGAGGGGTAATATTATTCTCAGTTTACAGTTTTCGAAGAAAATATACAAATAAGGGCAAAATTAGGTCGGCCGGGAAGTATTCAACTGGGCGCGGTATGGGCTTAAACAAAACTTGACCCGTTTTTGAGTAAGCCGCCTTGTTAAGTAAGCCTTAGTAAGCCTAATTCGAACTCGGCTCGTTTTCATATTATACGCATGCGCGGTGCAATACACAGGCGCGGTATATCATTGCAGTTTTTAAAGTTAAATATTTATACTCACCCGTGTGTGTCACTTGCCCATCCCAGAGGTCCTAATTTCGTTTTAGAATAAATTACTGTTACATTTATTGTAATATTATGTGTAATATTATGCTAAAATATACTTATATGAAATATGTAATGGCGTAGTCGGAGTACATTTGAAAAAATTTATATGGGTATGCGATGTATCCGGGTATCCCGCATGTACCCTTCAGAAACACCACCGGGGATAACGTATAGTATTAATACGATAACATATAATATTATAGCACGACGATAATAAATAACACATTATAACGGTACAGGTACTTTACAGTGGGAGTCCACTATGAAAATTTCAATTTGAATTTCAATTGTTTTTCTTTTGAATTAGGCAGGAGAAGTTACCAATAGGCAGGTAATTCATATTGCAATAACCGAGGATGGCAAATTAATGAAAAATTTTGAACTAGCTCGAGTTAGTTTCGTTAAGTCTGAATACATTTTTATCAATTTCAAGGAGAAAACGCTTTAAGTACGACGACCCATACGCCCATTTAACTCTAAAATATTTTAATGTTAATATAGAGAGAAAATAAACTCAACTCGACATAAGCTTTCGGCAATAGGCCGATGTTTATGCAGAGTAAATTATTAAATCAAAGCATGAATTATGTATTTGTTTATTTTTACGTAAACTCGTTGGATAATAGTAGTTACAGAGTGATTGAATAATAATCAATGAATAGATTTAACTAAATTTATAGATGATAATAGGTATGTACTAACTAATAGTTAGAGACTAACTAGATAATATGTAGTTTAGAGTTGTTAAATAACTTGACACGACTTCAACTCGACGTATTAATTTTCAAATTAATCGGAAAAAGCTAAGTAGTTATTACCGTGGGTTTCTAGCTAGGTACCCACAGTCGAGTTATTACGCTGAACAATTTAACTTTTTAACCGGTCGAAGCGCACATTATTTGCTGACTGTTATTTGTTTGTACAACTCGGTACCTGTAATTTACACGTCATAATTATTATAGTAAACGGACGAAAATTATTTCCGTCCCATCGCACGCACCGTAGCTAGTAGTAACAACAGTTTAATGTACCTATACGCATTGTATCGCAATAATAATAATATTATTACATAATTGTATGAGTAGGTAAGTATAACGAATAAAACCGCGGGGCCAGGACGTAGACGGAATGATTTCGTTCATCGCAACACGCGGGCAAACAACATTGTTATTTCGTTCCGAGCACATCACGCGCGTGTTGTACAACGCGATGGCCACCCGACCGGAAGGGGGCTGGTAGTGGTGGGGGGGGGGGGAGGGGGTGAAATCCGAACTGTCTAGACGAACCGCTGTGTCCGAAATAAACCTAATCTAATATTTTCGGCGGTATATATTCACATAACATATATATATATATATACAGGGTCATTCACCGAGTGCAGCGTTTTCATCCCAGTATTTCAATTTGATAGTGAATTTATTCAAATTCAGATTTTTGAAATTTTCAAATATGTCTTCTAGTAAACGCCAGATTTTCAAATACTCGACATTTTTCGTACACACACTGCTCTAAAGCGTAGTGTCCTGTGAACTCACGAACTTCTATTGATCAAAATGAGAACCTCCCCTTTGTACTGTTCTAGGTAGGTACTTACATCATTTTGCGGACAATTATTCAAAACATTTTGAAGTGTAAAAAATCACAAAATATTCGAAAAGAGGTCTTTGAGTTAGAACTAACCTTGTGTACTATAAGGTCCGATATCTTTAGTATAAATATCTTAATAACTGTATAACTGTTCGTTCGAATTTTGAATTAGGTGCATCAACATTTTCCAAAAAAATTATCCACTAAATAGTTTACATTAACTAACTTATAAAATAAACGTTTATTTTGCCACAGAATACTCGTTCAGTAGAATACAAAAAAAAAACCTCAAGAATTTGAAAATATGGTCTTTAAGTAGGTGTTTTTAAAAATGCAAAAAGTTATCAACTTGAATAAATTTATTGTTGAATTGTAAAACGGGGGGTGAGTTTGCCTGGTGAATCATCCTGTATATTATGAGAATAGAGCATTATGGCCAATAATATACTTATAAACGACGACCGGACTGCACGCCAGGTCGGATAAGGGTTGACATGACCGTTTTTCGGGACGGTTGCGTTTCGACGAGCTTGTGCAATTGCTTTCAGGTGCATTTCTATAATTTCGCTTGTATAATATATAATAATAATGTTCACATATGTGTAGGTCCGTCATGTAAATATATTATATCACAAGCGTGCAGAGTCTATACATTTTTGTTTTTTACAAGTGGAAAATATCGATATTTATTGGTTATTATAGACATTTGACGAAAATAATAATGTGTTATAATATAGCCCCACACAAATCGATAAACGTTTTAAAATATGGCTGTGAATAAATATTGATATTTGAGACAGATTGACGATGGACAAACAACATGGTAACTTCACTCAGATACCGCGATATACTGCAGCCTGCAACGTAATTCGTAATATTATTATTCAACAAGAAAACACAATGAGGAAACTTTGTATCTATAAATTATTATAATAATAAATACGGGACACAAAATAACAATGAATAATAATATGAATAAAATTGGGTAAAACTACTGCTGTAAAGGTCGTGTTAATAGCAGACAAGGTCATCCACAGGTCAAAACTCGGGGGACGACGAGAGAAATTTAAAAAAAAACCGGGGATGTAATTTTTCCGTATAGTAGGTGTCGAGAGTATACAACCTAATTTAGTAAGTAACACTGTTATATGGTTGTATTCAATGATAAATCATTGCATATACGAAAAACGATTCTGAGTAGAGATGATCTGTCAGTATATATATAATGCTACGGATATTTATTATACGTAAATTAATAATGATAATTGATGAAATTTTAAATGATTAGTTAGTTTTTTTTTTTAATACCTATACAATCAATTATTTTTCTATTATAGCAAAGAGTTATACGGTTAATTGAAATAATTTTCGCCTAATACAAATAGCATACCTATAATTGTATAATAATTAGGTATTAGATATAATATATAGTTTCATAAAAAAAATAACACAGTTGTAATTGACTTATAAGTCAGTACCGGTGTATCTATTAAAACTGTGTAAGATATTTTGCAAATTGCATCGTATGGAAAAAATATAATAATTTAAGTTGTAGTGTAATTTTTCAAGTTCCTTCGATGAATAATTTTTGAATATTACAACAAAATAACAAAATAGATTTTTTGTGGAAAATTGGTGTTGTGTAATTAATATCGTCGTTTCCTTAAGTTGGTGATTAAAACGTTTTTTACTGTTCCAAAAGCCGATGACAGATACAAAAAAAAAAAAACACACACGGCATTGTAAAAGTAATATATTCATTGCTCTGCTTAAAATTAAAATTAATCTTATGATAACCGATAAGTAATAATACCATTAGGCATTTTTATATGAAACTAAAATGGCACGGAGTATAAGATATAAAGTGTATAACTTAGTCCGTGATTGACGGAATTTATTTTTTCGCAGAATGTTATTTGCTATCGCATATACCGAACTCTGGAAAATAGTGGTAAATGTTAATTAAATCCATGGTCCATCATTGTATACACTGTTTTAATCGGTTTGACACGATTTTCAAAAATGTCATACTAGTGTTAAAAATGTAGGAGGGCCCCTTATCAGTCATCCCCTGTTACACCTGTGAACTGTGATGCTAACCTAACCTTGACATGAATTATTATACAGACTCTGATAACTGATGGATTGTTTTATCGATGCATAAAGCACATTCCAGAACCGAAAAAAACCGTTGTGGTTAACTGCAGAGTGATCACCACGGATTTCTGTACCTTTTGTAAAAGTAGTACACGCCACTGTATTTGAATAAAACCGTCCTTACTGATAAATATATTGTATGATGATTAGGGGCCGCATGTAATGCCTTAAAAACGATCAAAAAATGTTTTTAGAAATAACCAACAATGCCTTAAGAAATATGACTTTTCAACGGCAATAACGCCCTTAGAAAAATGACCCAAATTCGTTTGACAGGCACGCAAGCGTGGGTAAAACAACGGTTTAACTTTCGACATTTTTAACACTTCTTTACCTTAAACGAGCTAACTGTAGTAAAAATATAAATTACTAAACTTAAGCACGCATAATAAATAAACAGTATATCTACTCGAAATAAACGCGATAGCAATGTACTTACCTATATTAAACCAAATATTATGGAAACAATATTTTTTGATAATATAATATAATGTTTTGAATTTCTTATTTTACACTAAAAGCTCGTACTACAATGTATTAATATGCACTAAAAATCAATAAAAAAAAAAACCTGAAAATGTTTTGAAAAAAAAGCTCAACAAATGGAAAAACAGCTAAAAAAGGAAATAAAAGTTTCATTTTTGAAGTATCTGTTGTATTAACGAATCCTGTACTTAGAGTGAGTTGTAATATAGAGCATCCGCAAAATCATGGACTTTGCATCGAAGTCGGTGCCCAAGCGATGATCACGTAAAAATAGGCACACTTGTCAGAAATCTCAGATGGTATGATAACGACTGATGATAAATAATGTCGAATAACTAATATTAATACACAAAGCGTTTACTCCTACACAGCCATACGGCCGGCCAATGAAAATTCCGTCGTGGTTTAACCGTTACCATTTGTAGGCAGGTAACTCAAATCTAATTTAAACAAGAGGACCAGAATGAATCAATTTCGTATAAACAACCGCCGTGTGTTGTATAATATAATAAATATATTATACGGAGCGCTCTCATTGAAACTACACAGCAGTAACACAGCTCGGTAGATGGAAAAATTTCATTTTAATACACATATATACAACACATACGCACGCATTTGACACACACACACACACACGTCGTGTTTAAGTTTTTTGTTCGTTTTTTTTTTTTTGTACCACATAAAGCTTTACACGCACGTATACATAGGTCTATATATATATATATATATATATATATATATATATGTATATTATGTTTATGTGCACGTCTGTCGTCTAATGTTTTCGATTGCAAATTCGACACGCAATATCTCTATCGTCGTCGCCGCCGCCGCTTTTCACGTAACTTTTATTTATTTATTATTGTTTGTTTTTTTTTTTGTTTTCGCTGTCGAGCGGGGAGGGCTCTTTATATATATATTATATATATATCTGTTTCTCGTTTCTAATCCGTTTTCCACATGCCACTCCGATTTCCCCACAGACAAAAACACACATCGTGTCGTTTGTTTATTATAATGTAGATATATTACATATTATGTGTAAGCAACGTCGGTGGCCGATTTATTTTTTCGTTTTATTGCACGCCCGCAAGCAGACACCGAAAGCGTATGTACTTTATTGCAGTAATAAAATACATATACATATATATATAGGTATACTGTATGCCGACGCGGGCGAGTGACGGACAAAATTATTGGCGGTTCAATTTTGTACCGTGGTATATACCTACGTGTATACAGGTACCTACTCGATATAGTGTTGCAATTTGTTTCCTCCCCCGAAACGCATACATCATACTGCGCGACATAATTTATTCTTACATCCGAACTTTGCTTGTACAGATATAGGTACGCCTGAATTTTCAAAATCGGATTTCGTATAAGAGACAACTTTTCTAAATGCATAGCTCTGCGTGCAATTTTTTGCTTTCAAATACCTAGTTTTTAGCTATTAGGTATAGGTACACGACTGCACTTATTAGTATCGGTAGTATTTTTTTATTTCAAAGAATATGAACGGAAGTAACGCATCCCAGAATGCACGGGTCCATATAATGGTATATATTTTTACCGACATGTACAATAATAGTTACCATTGTTACCTTTAATAGATGGTACGTTTTATTTCTCGACAACTTACCAGAGCCATAATATTTTATTTCAGAAAAAATTGCATTTATTTATCATCCATAAGCCAATAGAGTTGGCACTGAGTATATATTGTGTTGCCTATGTAATGTACGCAGTATTACGTATAGAATTTGAAAAAAGGAAATCGATTATTGCCAGACCGGCACACGAGACGCCGTAATGCTCCAGATACTAGTTATGTATAATAATATAACCAAGCGATAATATTAAAACTATGTAATGCCTAATAAAACAATAATTTAAACAATTATAGTAATTATTTATTTAACAATATTAATATCAATAATATTAAACGGCTATGATACAGTACAATATATAATATTTAAATCGCAACCGTTGGAATAGCACTATATTGACTTTGTAATAAGTTTAATGGGTAGAGAAAACCATCGGTTGAAAATATTTAGGAAACATCGTAATATATATTATATATATATATATATAGGTACTTGTAGCAACTATAATATTATAATAATAATAACTCTACTTTACCTGCTGATACAAATTCCAATTACAATATTATATTAGTATGTTGTAGTTATATATAACATTATATAACTGGTTCGCTCTTGCCTATGTTATTATATAACTAAGAGATAGTCGGTTACCTTTTCCCCTCGAGAGCGGAAAAGATTTCTAGTCGCCAAAATAAGATTTACTCTACCTTGTTGCGGTGAGTATAGTCATCTGTCGGAAATGAATATTATGTAATACGCGAGTACACGAGGCCAACAATATTATTATTGTGCGTGGACGGACCTCAAACGCTGCAATAGTCACTACGATTCTGTTGCATTTCGAAAGTTATCCCGCATCTTTGTAATATATATTATATATATATATATTTATGTACATGCATATTTTATACGAAATTACAATACATTAAATTGTATGAGCGTGTAATACGTTTGGGCGCAGTTTAATAATATTTTCTGCACAATGCACAATGCACTGCGGTGACACCGTTCCGGTTTAACGGGCAGTAATATATTATATACATACGAATAACTATACCTATTATATTGTCCGTGAAAATCTAAGTCAATGATAATGATATATATATATAAATATATATAATATAAGAATAAATATTTTATTATGTTATGTAGCCATATATAGGTTAACGCACATATATAGATACTGCAGGTGGTACGTGCGCGATGAACACGCAGTGGCTGATCTATAGTGAATGGGGGCTGAAAAGAGGTCAACGTCTTCTTCCCTTCCCGCGAGCGCTTCGACGTAATTATTTCTCGTCGTCATTTCGTTTTGTATCCCATAGACATATTATTGTTAAATTGATTGGGTAATTAGTAAGTTTCATATTATTTGGTTTGACGAGACGGCCGAAAAATCATGTCGTTATTGTAATAATATAATAACGCACACGATTGCTCTATACTAGACTGAAATATTATACTATAAAGTAAGAATTTTGCAGGCAACTATAATATTGTATAGGTAGGTATAGGAATATGAGCATAAACTTTATGCTAATAAAGTGCAAGTACGATGGGGAGTAAAACTCTTCACATTTCACCCTCAAGCGATGTAAGCCCCATAGAACCATGGGTTATAAACTTTTGCTGTGCAAGCCTTTTTTTAACTTCAAATAATTGGTGGTGGTGGTGGTGTGGTGGTGGTGGTGGTGGTGGTGGTGGTACCATGGGAGAATGTGACATTGTAAGCAGATTACGTACCTTATAAATATATTTATTTAGTCAGACATGAAAATTGACAATATAAAAATTAATATATATAGTTACGAGCTGTAGCGGACTACTCCGGACCACCTCATATTATTTGATATCCGGCTGTAGCCGTTGCTTCCTTAAATCTCATCCGAAACTACAGGACTGTAGCTGCGATAATATAATATTAAAGTTCAATATTTCCAACAGAAATACAAAAATTAATTTCATAATACTTGTTCCAGAAGTGCCTAGGGGAGGGGCTTTTATATTTAATACAGACGGATAACCTACACTGAGTGATTTTTTCACATTTACCACTCATTATCTCGTAAGGTATAAACATTTTTGAAAATATTTTTTTTTCATTATTTTAAGTCATAAGAAATCATTAAGAATTTTTTTTTTTAAATAATAAGTTTTTCAATATTTTTTATCGTTATTAATTTTGAGGTTTTCACATGTAATACAAATAAAACTTCAAACAAGTATAGGTCAATACAGTCAATCAGCTCAAAGTATATAAACTTTAGTAGAAGAAGTGGAATGACACGGGGGTATATGTCTACCCAGCAAAATATTGGTTGGTGGTCCCTTATACCGTTCTTATAATATAAACTCTAAATTCTATCACAAGTTTGCAACTAATTAACTAGTAGGTAAAACTACTTTTATAAACCTACCTTCTCGGAAATATATTTCACCCCCAAATTATTTATTTATTTATTTATTTGAATAAACGCCAGTGAGGGCTCAAATACTGAAGGGTAATTCCAAAATCTTATCTTAACATTAAAACCATACAATAGATAATAGATATTACAAAAATAATACAAATAATTGTGGAATAAAAATAGTCACAATAAATTAAGTTTAGTAAATTAATTTATGCAATATAATGAAGGACCTAGATACTTTTTACAATCAATTATACTGCAATAATTTGAAATTAAAGGCGTATCACGCTGTCATAAAAGAAAAAAATTTTAAATGAAAACTATACATTGTATTAGGTATGGTTGTTTTATTCCCAATTTTTGTTTTTACATGACTTTAAATCATGTAAAAACAATTTTCATACTCTTCGGCGCGATAAGTGTTTGCTATTGAAGGCGTATCCACTGTGTGCAATTGAATATTTCCACTCTACGTCGTGTGACGATGCTGTAAAAGTTGCGGCGGCTGCACGGTTTTTTGCGGATACAATTTCGACCGTCCGCTAGCAGCTGGTCCTGTTTGTAGGGATTTAAACCGCAGAATTATTCTGTGTCCAGACCAGCCACACGCGTCTACAAATATTCCGATCGCAGCGGTCCGCGAATATCGCCTGTTTTGTGCGAGAAATTCGTGCTGTATACGCCGACCACAGAATATAGGTGTAGTTACAGCGTATAGTAATAAAGTCATTACAATAAATTGTATACACAGTCGAACAATAGCCGAGCAAAACGATCTGTGCGCATTTTTTGTACCGTACATACCAATTTTGTACATCCAAAACTCTCTGTTGGTATATTACTGTAGTTGTAAGCGTTTATACAGAGCGATTGACGGAGTATGCTCAGTGCGCTCCCGTTTTTTCATTTGACGGTAACGATTTATTCGAAAATTCTGGCTCTTTGAAATAGGTAAACCTGATTAATGTCCATAATTTGTCTACGGCCGAGATTTTTTCATACTGCTCGAGGCCCTGTGGCGATACAAACTTCTTAACGTCTTTCGAGTAGTACGAAAATTCTCGAGAACTCGAAAATATGGTTTTTTGAGTAGGAATGTTTGAAAATTCCAAGACTCAGATTTTGAATGACCGCACTGTTGAAGAAGAAAAATGAGGCGACCGCGCTAGGTGAATCACCCTGTATAGAAAACATATTAGATTTTCGAACGACGTTTTCTTATGAGAAAAGCGTCCGGAGAGACGATGTTTTGTTAAACTGTCGTAACAACAACAGCAGCAGCAACAACAACAACAACAACAACAACAACAACAACAACAACAACAACAATATAATAATATAAAAACGTGCTCGAGTATTGGGTAGGTATACAATAATACAATATTATATGTATTGTGTGTAACGTTAATGCTGAAGGGACACGCGAGAATTGTTTTATTATTATCATCGGCCATCTTGCCACGTGCACGCGTTATAGTATTATCGTCGCGATCATGACGTTTAGCCGTTTAGGAACAATAATAATACAACCTACCTATACTATCGTGGTATCGTTATTACAACAGATTACGGTAGTCGTCGTTTACGCTATTCAAATTATTATTATGCATCGTGTATAGACGATTTAAACCGTACTATGGAAAATATATTGTAAAACTGTTTTACTACATTTAAACGTCTTTCAGATAATACAATTCGTATAGCTGCCTGTATACATATAAATACCTATACTCACATGTAGGTCCCGACTAGCGATGACTGATAAGTGACATGCAGTCGATGCACGTACCAACGTCGTTCGACGGCAAAGTGCTCTGTTTCGAAGACGCTTTTTCTCCTCGCAGCATCCCCTGTGTGCAGTACAAAAATACAAAATATATAATATAGAGTATGCCAATCGAATTTCAAATCGCCCCCGACGGCGACGGATTTTAACTCCAAACCAATTTCAACGTTTGACAATATATTATAATCTAAAATAAATTTATCAATTTTGTTTGATATACTCGATTGTTCGATATGTTTGATATATAACTTTATGAGCACAGAAGATTTATTGCCAAACAAAAATATTATGATTATGATCCGCTGTGTTGTAACTTAATTATAACCAGTGGCTTTCAAATTTAAGCTTCAAAAGTGATTAAGTAAATAAAAAGAAACGTAGGAAAAAACGACATTATACTCACGTGGTAAACAATTTCAAACTAAGTACTTACTTTCATAATATTGTCCAACTGTTTCTGAAAAAAAAATGTGAACTCAAGATGTGGGAATCATACCTACTCCCGAGGGCCAAAAATAACAAGAAAAAGGTCAACCAGCATAATGCATATATTATTTACAAAATATAGTTTACTCGTCTTAAACATTTAAAGAATAAGGATGTATAGCTAGGTAATAAAACATCTTATTATTTCCTCTTTTTAAGAATATTGTCTTAAGAAGACGTTGTATCTACTTATGCTGGCTCCGTCTTACACGCGTACGACATGGACGATTTTCCCTTACCAGTTTCAATAGTGGGTCGTTGGTTTTTTACGATACTTAAATTTTTTAGTGAATAATGAGCATTTTCAAATATTAATAATTTACATACTATCATAACTCACTGAAGTACTAAAATACCTAAAAACACCATAGGGAGAACACAAATAATGTTCTTACCTAAAAGATTAATACTGGATTAATTCACTTTAATATCAAAACATACAGAACACTGTTGAAACCGGAGGGTGAACATTTGAAACACATGCGACATGCAGGCTGCAGGAATGACGTCCTCTTAATGTAATTAAGAAGTGTATACTAATACCGTTTTAATTATAATCGATGAATTAGTGATTGACATTTTTTTTTACACATTTAGGGAGTGGAAAGCGTGGAAAGCGCCCCCAATCACCATAGCCCGGTGCCAGTTGTCTTCGTCCGCTCAAACGTTTGACCAACATACACACACAAATAGGCAACTATTTGGCGGATACTGAATTTCTACGATATTAATACGACCTAATGATAATATTATACTACAGTTGATAATATTTTAGACACGAAAGCTAAAGACCGTTTCAGAAGATCGTCGAACCCACAGGAAATATATTTTGTAGTTTTTGGGCGTCATTTGTTACCGTTCCCTCGTTTGTCTCCACCCCACGGTGTATAATATATACATACGACCTACCTATATTATAATATACTGTGTACTATGTTATGTCTTTATCTTGATCGCGAAACTGTTCTCCGCTCGATCGCCGTCGGTTAGACTGCAGGGTAGTCGAAGTTTCATAAATAACCGGATATAACGACTACAATAATCGATCAAACGTCAGAGGGGTTTTCTCTCGCGATAACGGCACCCTCCCCCCCCCCCGGCCCGTGTTATCCACCGTCGACATGGTATAATAATCGGTGACAACGATTTATCAATTTGCACTGCAATCGATCCGTCGATCAGTTTATTACCCATGTATAATATCATGTCATATATTTCAACGTTTCACAAAATACCAGAGTTTGCGCAGTACTTATACGCGCACGATGTATAAAAAATATTGTTTCAATAAGCGTGAGGTGTTAGACAAAGGAATGTATTGATACGAATAGAGAAAAACGTAACGGTTGAAATAACGTCAAAATCGAAAGTAAAAAAAAAAAAATACAGGTATAGGTACTATATCAATTTTTCGTGGAATCATTATGTTTTCCCGGAAATCTTAATACCTCCGCCCCCTTGCAGTAAAAATAATTTTGAAGAATAATTTAATCGAATTAACCAGTCACGGACTGTGATATAAACATTATAAACATAATATACGTTTAAAATGTGTCGATGTCGATCAATAAAATTATATAGGGTACCTACATTATTGCGACATTGATTGTTATATGGTGCATTTCGAAGGATATTCGTGCAGGTTCGTAAGGCTAAATGAAGTCCCGTATCAATATTTCTAATATGGACTATCGGAACTCAGCAGATATTATTTTTGTTCTAACATTTTTTTTTTAAACAAAACTAGCTAAAATTGTATTTATTACACCACCCGATGATACATTTATAATAATTTCAATTAGCTAAGAGGACGTGATGCACTGAAGCGAGCATCATACTTTCTTGTTTCCGTCTTAAAAATGTACATCATGGAAACAAATTTTCGTTTCAATTAGGTATATTGCGTTATTACTTTTAATAATACCGAAAATGTACCTGTAGTCAAATTCAAAAGTAAGAATATGAGCTGTGTTCAGGGTTTTCGGTGTCTTTTGTTATTTTAATTTTGTATAGCAAGTTGTGAGCATTTTTTAGTTTTAGTATTTTGCGTGCTAATAACTAGTTTTAAAAATAAAATTGGCATTAAAAAACCACCGAGAGAACACAAATATTAATATTCTTACTTTTAAATTAAGTAATAGGTAATTAGCCAGTAATTTTTAATGGACCACTACGTCCATTCAAACTTTAAAAAAAAATTGAACTGCCTTTAAGTTTTTAATACATTGTCTTAAAATAATTTTATTTTTAATTATTTGGAAAAAATTATAAGCAACTAGTTCTACTTTTTTTAAATATAATTTGTATACAAATAAAATAGAAAAAAATTCAATAAATATACCGGAAGAATGGAAGATCTTAACATAATAATAATTTTCATCTTTGTTTATAAGTTAAATGATGTCTTATTTAACAAACAGACAAAATTAAAGTTGCAGATATTGTTAGCTTATCGAAGGTCTAAGTTTAGTTTTTAAAATATTCGTTCACACTTAACTTTTGTCCACTGAAGTATAAGAACGTATTTGAATGCTATGCAGAATGCAGAGTGTGTTGAATAAACCAGCTGACGTTGTCGTTTGTTCAAAAAGAATTTGAAATTTCCCACTCAAGACTCACAAGTGATTTAAATATACATTTTCCCATTTGGCCATGGGTCCCCAATATTGAAAAAACCTCCAAGGGCTCCCGGGTAGACCGGCCGTGTGCCTGGGCCGGATTGATTAATATAATAATACTTTAACTTCATTCGTACATTTATTCTACTTTTAACATAATTCAATTATACATAATTGATAATATTATGACGAATGGCAATAATTAATTATTTTACTTCCGAGTTATGGACATGAAAGGTTTTAATATAATTTAATTTAATTCCCTTTTACAGTGATTGATAATAATTGTTAGGTAAATGTAATAAATAATAATATTTCATAACTTTGATCTTCTTTTATAACCAGAGTCTATAATATATACATATATTATAAGGGTCACGTAATAATATTTGAACTTATATCAACACCTAACAAGCGTATCTAACTACGTTTAAGATACGCACGGTCCGGTCGATATCGGCGCACAATATAATTATACTCGAGAACACTTTCCATCATCGCGACGAGTACCAGCTAGGCTACTGTCGAATATCCGTTAGAGCGTTTAAATTAATTAATTAATGTGATATATCACGTTGCTGTTTGCAAATATTACAATTTATGTAATTAAAATTGATCTTATAAAATCCTTACATGACGTAAGATAGGTACGTATGATTTGATAATTCAATTTAGTGAACGTTTCGGATATTATAACATTAATACATTTTATGGGTAGCTATAAGAATCGTACGAATTTAATATTACCATCGTACTCTTGCTCAATCTCGGAGCACATTCTTCCGAGCAAGATAACTTCGCGAAATAAAAATCAGTGATTCGTGAACAACACGCAAACAGTTTTGCGTGTTGTAAACGTATGGAATAACTTTGTAACACACGAAGTACGCTCAATTTAGTTAGTTATAGTCCATATCGGTCTTCACTCTTTTCTCAGTACCCACGCCAAATATCGACCGTTATAAACGTATCGCACAATGACTGTAAATGCACTGTTATCGTATTATACCCAACAGCACAATCAAACCGACTTTGTGCGAAGACGTGTAACGAAACTAACTAGCTTGTATACAAATATCACAAACATTTGAAACAGTGATTCAATGCTGATTGTAATATTACGAAACTGGTGGACGTGAATCTCGAACGGTCGTTCGAAAAAACAAGACCAACTTTACAATATCAGTCTGTAGGTCAAAGTCCCGAATTATCGTACAACCATATCCAGCGCTAAAAACTCGTTGAGTAGTGTTGTTGTAGCAGCGGCGCAACTAACCAGATTATGGAACAAGGTCAATGATTTCACGGCTGACAGCTACACTGGAACACACTTAACACGCGAAGACGACATGTCGAACGGGAAACATTCCAAAATATTAGATTTGACGGAAAATTGGATTTCAGGTTCAATGGGTACGAATGACCGGAAGTCCATGCGGGACCGGACCGAATTTGAAAACGCGTGTCTTGCGGCAGTGCGGCACCGTCGGAACACGACAAATAATAATTATTTTTCTACCTGTAAATGATATTGTGTTATAATATTATGCGAACAAAATAAAGAGACTAAAGTAGTTGAAATTTTCCGTATTATAGTTTTTTTTTTAGTTGACAGCTCGTTGTGCGAAATAAACGGTAGGTGTGGGCTCACGTCAAATCCACCGTCAATTGTTGTCGGAGAGTTAAATCATCGGCACTTATTGGCGACGCTCTAAAGGCCACACTTAGAGCTTTGAAACACCCACGAAAATAATCACATCGTGTTGGTGCAATACCATATTATATTTACTAAAGAGAATTTCCGATTTGGAAGCAATCGAATCGCGGCGGTAAAATCACGAAATTCTGTAGACGAATTATTGTCCGCAAATACGAAACCACTCGAAAGTATACATAGATCATAAGGCATATGCGATCGGGACCAATAATGATAGATAATAAATTATATCATCAAATCATACTAGCAATCACACTAAACGCAGTTCCCACGATTCTAAATACTAGTGGCCGTGAAAGGAGCTCAACGGAGAGATCGATAAAAAAAAACATAACCATTCAGGACACGATTAATATTTTCAAAAATATGTGCACCTAACTATATCATAGTACTTGCAATATAATATTATATTTTATGCTGTCTACGCGATAGTATATGTTTTTCTTTACGAATTACATATTTTCGCGCGAAGAAAATTAGTCTAATAAGTGTAAATACGTAATTGAATAATTTAAATCTGCGAACGCATTTAATTCAGTTACAATATTTGAGTACAGACATGTATGTATGCCAACGTAATTAAAGACCGTGTTCGAGTAATATGATTAGGTACTATATTCCTGCTCAACCTCAAAACAAAAAAAAAGGTCAAACCAAAAAAACGTACATATAGTTTAATTGTACAAAATGTGTTAAAAGATAAAAATGAAGAATCGAACATTTTCACAGATTTTCGCAAAACTATATTCTCAGTAGTTGTGAAATTAAAAAAAAATTAGTTCACAAAAGTGAAACTACCGCCGCCAGGCGAGTTGATAGAGTAGTAAACCCAAAACCCAGTATAATAGTTATTTTATGAATTTCAATATACTATAGGTAATAAATTATGCATTTAGTATAATTTATGATATATATATATACAATGTAGGTAGGTTATTAACAGCCAATCCGTGGAATACGCGCAAAGCCTAAATAACCGGAAGCCTAGAGCAAATATTAACCTTTAATATTGGAACCCATATACGTATATATATATATACATAGATAAATTACGGGTAGGGCACTTAGCATTACTTAGAGGATATAGTCAGCACCAGTCAAAGATCTAGTGAGCTTACGCTTTAGTTATTTTGACGTTTAAATTAAACGGATAAAATATTCTACATTTTGTTTTAAAATTAAAGATTACCTATATTGTGTTTAACTTATTTATTACTTATCTTTCGGGAACACGTCTCAAGATTGCAACGAACGGTACCACAATGTTATTGTTTAAACTTTAAATAATAACTGTAGTGCCGATCGCCGTGTCCTGCACAGCGATCACTACAACAGTTCGGTATTTTTAATTACAAGAGATACAATTAAATAGTCAAGTACGGTAGAAGGGGAAGATACATTTATGCCAACCACTCTCTTCCACCCCCCTTGTCACGATGACGACGCCAGTCCATTGTGAATCCAAGACCGTGGTTATAATGCACAACGTCTCCTCTTGTTACCCCCTCCCCCCCCACCCACCCACTCACGTGTGTTCTATTTAATTTTCGACCGCCGAATAGAAATGTCTTATAATATATTATACAGCCGTACGCGCAGTCGTCGCACTTTTAAATTATTAATTTTCCGAATTTCTATCGTTGCAGAGCGTCATATTATACATACGAATATCGGCACACGATGTCCCGTCGTTCAGCGGTCGTCAGCAGGGCTTGACAGCAGAGGTCACAGAACAGGGTCAGCCATTACACCGAGCACGTCTGCAGTGATCCACCGCATATATCTCGTCGAATACACGTCATCTCGGTGGTTTTTCGATTACGACGATGGCCGACAACAACAACGACCTCGGTTGCCAGGACTGGAACGCGCCCCCCGCCAAAGGACAAGTGGTCGACTTCTACGACGGCGCGTCGGTGTTCGTCACCGGCGGCACGGGGTTCGTGGGCAAGGCGCTGATCGAGAAGCTGCTCAGGTCGTGTCCGGGCCTGAAGAACATTTACCTGCTGATCAGGCCCAAGCGGGGCAAGGACATAGAGTGCCGTTTCCAGGAGCTGTTGGAAAATCCGGTGAGCAAAATTTGGTTCGCCCCGAAATTAATCAGATAGTACACGCACTTTTTGTTTTTCCTCTTTGGTGTCTCTCCGGCCCACGTGGCAAATATTTGAGGCGCACCGCAGGACCCGCAGTTTTGTGTTTTTAAATTAAAAATTTTAATTGATTGACTTGTTTTATCAAACCTCCAGTAAGAATATTATCTAGGACGCCTCGTAAGATTTTATTCATGTTTTGATTTTAATGCGATTTATGAGCATTTTAAAGCATAACAATTTAAATACATAATATACTATTATAATACTTATAACTTATTACACTTTATTTTTCATAGTTGTTTTGTGTATTTCTTGAGCAGTAAAAGCCTTTAACTATTTGAGAGAGGTTTTAATCAGCAACTTGGATTTAATTAGTATTTTTATGGAGGTCAAAAATAAAAATTTCTCAGTACTTTCCACAATAATTAAGGAAAATGAAAAACAAATTAACCTTACCTACTGATGGGGAAATAGAAATATTTACACAAGACCAGTTTTCATTCAACAAAATCATTTTACTTTCTTGTTGGAATTTAAAAATATATAATTGTAGGGAATGAAAAAAAAAATTTAAAAACAAATTATCACTCTAAATGTTTTAGAAAATGTATAATTTAAAACATCCCTCTAGTAAAATTTGGTGTTTGGTCATGTTCAAACTTAACATACCATTGTTGGCATCTTTGTCACTGATAAAATGATAAATATGTATTTATCACTTACGTAAGCCATAAACATTTATTTTCTAAGATATTCGAGTTCAACATACGCTGGAAACGGCACCGTCGGAAACAGCACTTAAGCGGACAGTTAACCGAATCGTATGAAAAGATCTTAGATTGTATTAAATAAAGAAGACAATTCACATAACCACACCCCTATGTCAATGTTAAATAAATATTTCTGTTCTATATAATATCAGAAATACTACTTTTCCATTAAAAAAATAATATACAAAACATAATAAATGCATTTAATATTATAATCGACAAATAGGTAACTGTCAAACAGCAAAAAATCAAGAATCTGTTAAATTGTCATTGATTATAGAATATACTTTTAATAATTCGTTTAAAAAAAAAAATTGTCCATTGATAAATTACGTTGCTCTCGCGGATTAGACATTTTTATCATGAATTGACGTGTCAATGAAAAAAATTTTCACTCGTTGTTACGTGTTATGGGACATACAGCTAATGCAGGATAACGTAGGTACGTTTTGACTTTCGACACATTACGCAAGTGAACTTTCAATATTAATATTTAATTTGTACTTAACTCATGGCACACGGTACTTATATGGCTATACACTAGGTAACTAGTACATTACCAATATAATAGGTACCTAAACATCACAAATTCGACATAACATTTGTTATGTCATTGAGGAAAAATTTCATTAAAACTTCTCTACGATAAATTTCTAAATTTGAACTCACAACTCAGCAATGTCACTTCGACAACTCTACATTATATCATCATACCTATCATAAATATTAATTTCATTCATTAGCCGTTTCTTTGTTGTCTGCATATGTTATCATAATATTATAGAGTTATTATTATTTTAAACCATTGCAGTTATTGCAATTTGAGACTGGAAACGAAAACTGTTGTATTATTTCACATAAGTACTTATACTGTGAATTAAGTACAAACTAAAATTTATAGTTTTACAATACGCCACCAACACCGTACAAATATATATATAATATATTTTATCTATTAGGTACACGTACTTAGAGGGTACTCTCATTTAGACTTTCTCGTGTCCACTATAATTACACGCGCGTGCCGTAAATACCGACCAAATTAAATTTCCGTTATCGAGTTGACCTAGTATAATAATTTATTATATTATTTATTGAAAATTGTATTTTTTTATCGGTGGACAGTTCTACTGCATAATGCCATTGCACCTACGTAGCCTGCAGTGGGTCTATAATAGCTAAGATCCGATATTATATTATACTTATATACGCAAATTGAAGTATACCTACGTCGTCGTCCAAAGATGAATAATGAATATATACAGTGTAATTACTAGAAATAGGATTTTAATGACCTAAAAAATACACAAAAATGGACTAAAAAGAGTGCAAAAATTACATCGAAACTCTAAAAAATGAACTTAAAAAATGACCTGCAAAAAATGTACTTATAGATGAGCGAAAAAAATGTGATTAGAAAATAAATATTATTATTAATTATTATTTATTCATTTTTTGTATTACACAAAAAAAGTAAAAAATCTGTTTTACGAATCAAATTAAACAAATATATTCAAATTTGAGTTGGCTCGCGATTTTAATCAATTATACTACTTTTTCAATTCATACCCACTTTGACGAATCCCGATTCGACGACAAATATACCACTTTTAAAATATTTTTAATATTATTTTATTAACATAGTTTAAATTTTCCCGATTCGCCGACAGGTGACAATAATTTTAATGCAAACGGGTATAACAGCGACAATATTATGGTATGTCGTCGATATAAGTCCAAAGGTACTATTTTTGTAAGGGTATTTTAGGTACTAATTTAGATTACCTATACAACACATATTAAAATAAATGAAAATTAGTTTATACTCAAAATTAACCTAGTATTTGTAAATATGAGGTAAAAAATGCAAAAAAATGCAAAATAAAAATTACACATTCTAAATTATTATACCACGAAACAAATTTAATTATTGGTTAGAACTATATAGCACTTACAGAAAAAATGCAAAAGTCACCAAAATCCTAGCTCTAGTAATAACTTTCATGTAACGAATTTCCATTTAGCAATATTTTCTGTTTGGCGAGATATTTTTAAGAACCAAACCAAATTAGAACCAAATTTATTTTATTTAATTTTATAAAGTTCTTTATAATACGATTTTTTTTGTTGCCCACGAGACTAAGTAGTATGGGGGCTTCACTGTATTGTTCATAGATGTATAATTATAATGTATAATATGAGTTGACACGATCTCATACTGTATATAAAAAATATTTTTAACGTACTCGAAAACTATAATCTCATAATTATTATTGCTTAAAAATATAGAGAACAGCAAAATAAAACTTCTCGGTTCGTTGGTAGTTGTATCACATTTTCTTGGGACGTTGCGAACGGTTATGAATTTATAAAATACACACAATGGGCGAATCAAATAGGCTACACATAAATATTTAATGACATTATATATTATGTACCTATTACTATATTACAGTAGGGTCAGTAGACGTTTTAAATCGATGTGGATTCTGGATAACTATTTTATGCACGTTGTCGTGCTCTGCGTTAATGCCAGAAAACTGGGCGAAAATGAATTTGTCGATTTTTCAGGATAAATTATAAGACGGACGAGCTGTTTAAAAAAAAAAAAAAAATGTTCAACCTTCCGACATAGAAGCCGAGATACTTTTTGTACATACACTGAAAATAAATAAATATTAAATGACAATTTACACGACAATTTACACGACATTTCCAACCTGCAGTCGGTATACCTAATAAGCAGATAACTATGTGTACACTTATCAACTATCGACATCTTCGACTTCTTAGAGCCAATTATTGTTTACCATCTTTGTGTAATGTGAGTGTACCCACAACCCACAACCCACATAGGTATATTCGTGCAAGCCAACGAGGTTTGTAAGTATAATTAGAACATCTGTAGATATGATGATAGGTTATACAGTTGCAGTTTGTCGGACGTCTATCATACCTATATAATCGCGATAACCTCATTCATTGCTGGCACTATATAGCAGGTGCCCTATTTACAGTTATAAAACTCAATCCCAAAGCCCAAAAAAAAAATTTCCGAGAACACTCCCCGATTGGCCACTAATTCCACAGGCTCGACACCATTCCTTGTTTACTCCCGTGGTGGGTACAACGGGTTTTGTATTTGACCGCCATAACCACAACTTTAGCAATGATTAGGTAGGTAATACAAAAGATTTCTACCGTTACTAGGCTATGTTTTAAAGACATATATATATATGTATGTGTAAATTATAGAAGCTCCGTGTCGTCACCCACCACGATAAATCGACACGTGGCTGTCTACGACGGTGTTAAGTTGTAGTTAGGTTTAAAATAGCACTGTATAATATTCAACACTGCAGAAAACAGACGTGGGCATTAAATCAATAAAGGCTAGACGACTAAAAACACCGCCAAAATAGTTCTTTTAACCACCGCTCCCAGCTACCGCTGCGTGTTTTCTATAAACACTATATATGAGACACAATAGATAGGTATCAGTGGAATATAGAAACTTGTAGTTTTTCAGACTCATAACTTTCCACTGAAAAATGGAGGCGTGGGTGGGGGAACCGACTATATATATATTATCACTGTATATTATTAGGGCGCGAGTGCACGTAATCCGATCGCATCACTGTTATTGTGTGTATAATGTATATATTAGTCTCAAATAGCAGTGGCGTCATTTTGGTATATTCCAGACTCCAGACCGACCGACGCATTATTATTATACGGTGGACAGAGGGTGTAAAATGCCCATTAGACGCAAGGCAAGGACGAACACTGTATACATATTATGAAGCTCTATAATGGACATCCGAGGTGAAACGGCTAGCTATATATGATAATCAATTGTATAATATTATCTTATTAGTGATTGAGAACTACATTTTTTTTAGCGTCATACATTTATATCGATATCAATATCTTGACATTGGAAATAAGTTTATTGGCTATTTTTTTTAAGCTCGTAATAAAAAGTTTTTGTAACTTTATCATTTAATATTTTACCAGCGCAATACAGAAAACGTAATGACAAATAAAATAAAATACGTGGAAATAAACTAATAAAATATAAATTATATTTGTTGTTTAGTTGGCGATATCTGATTAAATCATTAAATTTATTTGTTGTCAAAATATAAATAAATATAAAATATCTATTTTATTGTATCGCATTCGACTTCCCTAACCTAGATATTGTATAATGTACCTATATCACCATCGATATCCATCGATATGTTCTTAATTATAGCGATACGGAGATACCGATATTATCCTGCATCACTATGTATGCATATAGGACTCGATAAGATATTTTAATATTTAGCAGGAATATTAGACAACCAGTCGATTAGGAGGTAGAACGTGTTAGAGTCATTTTGGCATAAAATATTAAAATATGTTGTTACACGGGTATTACCAAGTCATGTCGTCTTGAGACCACATGTCTTGAGTATGTTTAATGTTCATTACATACATATTGATGATCGGTGTCAGACGCACGTTTGTGGAAAGTTTTAAGTAAAGTTTGTAATGTTCGTAAAGCCATCCCCGAAACATAAAATAACACTGGCACGGAGCACGCAAAACATACATGACAGCAGGACCAACTACTTTAGACAAAATTCAAAACATATTGTGATCATTATATTATATTATAAACATTGTTAAAAGTTGAAAATAAGTATGAGGAAAATCATACACCTACGCTTTGGTTGTGCTATTTCCTGGTTCGCTGAGTTCAGGGTGTCCGGGTGTATCCATAATCTAGTGTTTTAATGAGAAACATTTAAAATTATGACAAATATTTATGATATTTTATCATTTTTTTACGAATTCCCATTATTTCAAAAAGTAGAAATGTTTTTGAATATCAACACAGATACAGTTTTAATTTCATGCCCCAAAATATATTAACATTTTTTATAATAGAGTAGTAAACGAGTAGTTTATGAGTTATAAGTATTTGAAGTTTAGATGACTACTCCGCTTACCTGAATTTAAAATACTTATAACTCAAAAACCATTCATTCTAAATTCGATTTTTATGTATCGAAATACTCAAGAAATTATTCTGTTTTTTGGAGATAGAATTAAAACTGTATGTTATTGCAATTTAAAAACGTTGTTTTGTAATAACTTGAGCCATGACACCCAAAACAAATATTTTCAAAAACATGAATGTCTTACGTCAAATGAATCACTCGGTATATAATAGGTATATAAAAAATGCACAATATAAAATAGATTTGTGTTGCGTACATTATGTCTTTTGTCCCCCATCCTCACACTCACAGATTCTGGATCCGCCCCGAAAGGGTGGGTGCATATATGTTATATTATGTTTACGAGAAACAAGGTACGAATTCTTTATACCTATATACCTTTAATTGGTTTTAATCGAAAACTCGTAACATTTTTATTGACTGTTGTGCATTAGCACATCATGATATTATACAGCACCGGTTTATATTCCTACGCATATTACAGCTATAAAATTGTTTTTTGAGATTTACCCTTGCAAGTCACAACGCAGATACCTATACCTTAACAAGGGGTCACAGAATCAACTGATAAACAAAATAATTTTTGTTCTAATTAATATTAAAAAAAAAATCCCATGTGAAATGTATAGACTATAGAGACTTACAATGTACGAAGTACAGAGTAGGTACATATTTTATTTTTAATTTTTTTTTTTGGGGGGGGGGATAAATTCAAAATAGCCAAATTATAAATCTTATTTTCAGAAAAATATTGATGGTAAAAACGATTATTTTTCAAAATGTTTCAAACATTCTTTGTGTGGTACAAAAAACGAAACGTAATGATTTTTTTCAAAATATTCTTTTTGATAATTTTCAGACACATAAATAAATCTTAAATTACTAATAATCTTTCATACATTTTTGACTTGTATCAATTTTTAATTTTTAATTGTCAGGTCTTTCTTTATCATTACACCCGGTATAGTAGGCTTAAACTGTAGTTTTTATAACTTGTACGTCGTTAAACTTTTAATACTCAGTAGATACTGTCAAATGGCTGTACTTACGCAGTTTTATAATCGATTTTACATTGCACTTCTTTAGAACCATCGCTTTCAACTCAAGAACCTATAATACGAGCATTTATAATTTATATAAAAAAAATAAAATGTAAGTAATTTTCAAAGCACAGATTTAATTGAATATAAAATATTTAATAATATGTATATTGTATATCTATCAAATATTTGTTTCCTAGCCCTCAAACGTTATTATGTAAATTACATTTTAATACAAAATAATATGGTGCAATGACTAATGACTAATGAATAATAAAAAAATTAAGTAATCAATATTATTATCTACAGAACTTTTCGAGTAAAGACAGTTCAGTGACCTCGGAAAAGATGATGGTGTTATGAACACTTTAAAAGTATTCCGAATAGGTACTCGGGTTATATTAAACACAGTAATTTTCAATTTTTTTAAAGTGTACAGGGCAATGATGTTGTAGGAAATGTAATTAATTTTGAATTTTTCTTTTATGAACTTTAAGTCAACAATAATAATAATCACGGATACCCATACTTGATAACATATATTGTACTAACCGGACGTGTGGTTTTTCTTGAGCAGGTGTTCGATCGCATTCGGTCCACAGCCGATGCAGAAAAAGCGTTCGAGAAAGTAGTGTGCATCAACGGCGACGTGTCCGACCCCGACCTGGGCCTGAGCGCCGAGGACAGGCAAAGGCTGTGTTCTGACGTGACAATCGTCTTCCACTCGGCGGCCACCGTCAAGTTCAACGAGACTCTCCGCACCGCTGTCACACTCAACACGTTGGGCACGAAACGCGTCGTCGACCTGTGTCGGTCGATGCCAAAGTTAAAGGTGCGTATCCGGGAGAGGACTTGTTCGGGGCTGGTTTTTTTTTCGTTGACTTAGTGGTTAAACTGAAAACTGAAAACGAATCGAAACCGTTGGCTAGACCGTTCGTCAGAATCTCCAGACCATGCGTTTTAAACCTTTGGTCAGGAAAAAGCAGATTATGATTGAAAACGCGTTCGTATAAAATAAAAATCTGTAGCATGCGACAATGTGATTTGCATATTATTCAGGAGGCAAACAAACAGATATTTCTGTGAAATTTTCTCTTGACATATTTTTGAATTAACTCAATTGGGACGATTGAAACAATATTGTGATCGTTAAGCGGGAGAAATGAAATAAAACAAAACGAGTGAAGTTAAAGTCGCGAGTTAACAAAATAACGAAAAAACTAAATATTTAATATGCATGAGCGCATGGAGTGTATACACCTACATTAAAATAAACTTGACTTATTAACTGAGTAGTTAAAGCCAAATCTTGAATGCAAGAAACTTTTTAACTTTGATAATAATATTCTCTAATGTATAATATTATAATCGTAGTACGATCTTTCGTTTATGATTTCAAAGTCTATCTGCAGCATAATTTCTTAAAATCGACAATTTAATCTCACTTGGCGACGATCTCAATTATTTTATCACGACACTACAACAGCCATGTCGGCGATCATCGTATTTATATTTTCAATATTATTACCACGAATTACACGCCTGCGGCGTTTATGCGACGAACAGTTCCGTTTCCGCACGTATAGATCGGTTTTGTACTGACGTACACAGCATTCGAAGGGGCGTACAAACGAACTGCAAAGGAAAAATGTTCTCTCGGTATGTCATTTATAAAAAGTGGTTGGCCACCGAATGGTATATTATAACTCGTAACCGTAGTAGTACCTGCACTGGGTAATTTCGTATGCCACCATCGGTTTCCGTATCACGGGGGACCGAGGGGGAGCTAGGGAGAAAGACTGAGAAAATGCCCCCCCCCCTAGGATTTCATTATTTCTGTTTGCCCAAACAATTACATTAACGTAATAATGCTTAAAAACGTACCTAATGTAATAATTTATTATAATCTGTACACTTTGAAACTGTATAATATGATATTATATTATTATAATGTATTAAAATTAAGAGCTTTCTATGTAAAAAAAATCGTGATTTTAAATTATCCTGGCAAGAAAAATGTGTATGCGTTTAGGTATAATATAATATTCAAATACCTACCATATAACATCATGGATCATGCTATAAATATATATCGCTTTACTTTTCGGTATGTTTGTTAACGTATTGGGCAGTTTTTCGCCTTTTGAAGGACGCCTGTAGGTACCTACAAAATTCGTACAGCATAAACAAATTTAAAATATTTTTTTTTCAAACTAATCCGGTGACTTCTATTAATATCATTACTCATTAGTATACGTGTGTTTTGAAAAACGTGATTAAATACCCATTGTTTGATATTTTCTACTTTGAATTTATATGAATTGTAAGACATAAAATATTAAAATTTTATATTTTTTTAGATTCTGAGAGGAGCGATGAATGTATTGATTTTACAATGATGTGTGTTTTTTTATATTTTATTTATTCATTTTTTTTTTGTGTGTCTGTCATCACGGTTTGGGACAGTATAAAAGTGCTTCGATTTTCTTCAACAGCAACTTTTCTGGTAGCAAAATGAATCTAGTTTTTGCGTTCGGGAGGTCAAAATTTAAAATTTACAATAGTTTTCAAAAAAGATAGGAAAAACAAACAATTTTTTTTATAAGGATTTAAAGTTCAAATGTTGACAATGTTTATCAATTGAAAATTGAAAATGATTTTGTAATTGAAAATTTATAAAATGGACGTTCGTCATTTTGTTGTAATTCGATTCCAAAGCCCAATCTTATGTAGGTATATTTAATATTTTTCCAGCATCACTGATAATTTAAGAATAACATTATGAATAATATTAATTCAACTTGCCGGCTACCTTATTAATTATAAGTAATAACAATATAAAATATCCTAGACTGACATACCGTCTCCGCTCAGAATCGTTTTTTGTATACAAAATGATATCATATCACTGAATTCAAATTTAATACCATCCATTACAGCGACCTAGACAGTAGATACCAAATGTACAGCTGAGCGACATCCACTTACCCGCTTTTTTATTTTATTTTTTTGAACAATTCGTTTCAATTCCTTTTCAATAACATCAGTATATTAGCAATTTTTTTTCCACACAAGTATAATAGGAATATAATATGATTCCTGGGAGTGAAACCCCTCATCTACCATCCCACATTAAACACGCCACTTTGGTGAAGCACGTAGACCGTAATAAGCGTTTACCATATTAAGTACAATTATATTATAAGTATACCGCGCGTATTAAAGGTGTAAGTCATAAGCTTGCGCAGCAATTTGCTATAGGGTGTGCAATGAAGAAATTGGACAACTTTATCTTAAATGGACAATTAAAAACCTGAGCCCCCCCCCCCCCCCCACAAAAAGAAGAATAAAAAATATGCATTGAAAAAAAATTTATAAAAACTCATATTGGTTAATACTTATTCTTGTACCTACCTGTGTTTCACAAAAACGTTTTAAATATTTCAATAAAATATATAGGTTATTATTCAAAAAATAAGTAGGTATACTTTAATATATTTTTTTTAATACTAAATTATAATACACCTGCATAAGAATATCGAATGAAATCATTACTTTACTCAACTTAAAATAAAATGCTTGTTGCAATAGTACCCGAGAATGTAGTGAAACTTGTTTACAGAGCGAATGAAAAAAAAAGGTTACGGTCGCCAATGTCAAATATTAAGTTTTTGTCGGAAAAATAATAAAAAAATTAAATTTTCAATTGGATAAGACAACATAATATGAATTATTATTTATTACTATAGAAACCTTAGTGTCGAAGAAGCCACGCCCGTAACAATTTTTGTTTGCAAAGGCCGAGCCCATGAATCCGATTTACGCTTCCGCACCTAAAGAAGGTTCACTGCAATGCAATTTTTTTGGAAGGTTCTACACCTAGGTAGTTTAATTAGTAGTAGAAATACACGCCTTGGAATAAAAATTAATATTGTCACTGTTACGCTCGAACTCGAACATCAAACGGCGGTGATGAATTGGGCATATCACTATTAGCGGTTGTTTTATTTAACTGGTTATATAAATTTGTTCATACTTCATCCTCGTGGGTTATTATTCGTGATATTTGTTTTGTAGCTTAAACATGAAACAAAGCCCCAGGATGAATAAAAGTCGTGCAAATAGTCACAGGCCACGGCACACCTGACACACCCTGTGCTTACACCTGCGGTGTATGTAGAAAACTTACTACCCACTGAGTATTAAACTTGATAATAATATATTAAATATTAACAGTAGAAAAACAATAAAATGAGAGAAACGTCAAATTGATATTGCCGTCGTTTGAAAGGATCGCGTGTCTTGGAAATAAAGCGCGTGTGGTGTTGTTATACACGTGTGCGAAATTGAACGATGTCATATTTGGCTTTCGTATAATATTTGAAAGTGCAGAGTGGTTTTGATGATTGCCACTAAAGTAAAAAAAAATATTATAAAAATATTATTATATTATTATTATTTATATTTGAATAATCATAATAAGTCACAATCGATTGCATTTGCTTAAACTTTGAATACGCAGTGATAGTAAAGGAGTCGGTGAGGGGTGAACAATAGGAACTAAACCTTAACTAACCCAACAGCAATGAAAATATTTTCACCTGATGGCTAATATTGACCTTGTGAGAGAAACAACAATTCATATTTTGATAAGTAGTAGGTAACCCTTACACTGCAAGGTCCAGGATACTAATTAAGGCACCTAATAACTACCTAATTAATTGTAACTACCTGCAATATACACAGGCATAATATATAAGTATTATTTTAATTTTAAATATTTATATTTATATTTATATTTAATAATTTTAATTATAAGTATAATTTTTCAAACTAACCAACTGAAAATAGTCACATTGTTACAATAGATTCTTTGACTAGGTAGTAGAGTTTGAAAAAATAACCGACCAAGTACCAACGACATCACACGAATCCACGAAAACCTGCAGTAGAGACTAATGGGGCTTAATTGATTTACGTTATAATATGCTTTTTAATAATAATAAAATTATAATACCTATACATACTACACGCCTATAATATAATTGTGGTCGCAGGCTATGATTCACGTGTCGACGGCGTACTCGAACGCAGACAAGATGACGATCCAAGAATCAGTGTACAAGCCGCCTGCCGACCCTGGTTTCGTGATCAACTGCTGTCAGAAGATGTCCGAGGATGACCTACGGGAGATGGGTCGACGGATGCAGGGTAACCATCCGAACACGTATACCATGACCAAAGCAATGGCCGAGTGGGTGGTCGCCGAACAAGCGGACGACATACCAGCGGCAATCGTCAGGCCCAGCATAGGTATGAATTATAGATCGTGCGTGATGCTCGACATAATGTGTTATGTATTATTATACAGGTACCTAGTTGTGTCAGGGGCGTCCTTTTATTTTATGGAGGGAGCGAATTTTCAACCTTTAAAAATAGTTAATACTATAGAATATTATATACAGCGATGAAAATAATATATGATGTATATAATTTGTACAGATTGGTATATTATTACCTACCTGCAGCCTACTAAATAATGCTCTATTTTTAAGTAGCCTGTAGGTACCTATACATTTAATTGTATTAGTGTATAACTAATAAATGAATTTATTACTAATGATTTGACAATCATCCAGTAATTTGTTCGTGGTTACTAACTAATTAGAAGACTAAATTGATAAATATGAAAAAATTAAGAAGTTATAATATTTACTACTAAACATCAAAAACTATATCTGTACGCAAAAAGACACACTCCCACCGAGTTGAACGCCTTCAACGACTGAAAAACGCCCTTGACCAGCTATATCCCTGCCACACTCAAGTAGTCACGTGTACGACAACCTAATTTTCAATCACGTTGGAAAACTGTTATGATTATCGGACGTAGTTGGGGCCACACTAAGCACTTATTTAAGGGACAAAAATAGGCAATTTCTAATCCCTTCGTCGCGGCCCAAGATTTATATTTTGTTTGTCAATTAGTCGTAAATGATTATTGGCGTGAGCGGGGTTGCATGTGGGTACCGATGAAAGCCACTCCCATCCACATGTAAATAACTCTATTAAAGTATAAAATTCACTAGATATACGAATTTTACGGTAATTTATAGGTACTTCTCGTTTTGATAAAATTAAAGTTACTTAATGTTGTCTGATTTTAATTCTAAAAAAAAGATTTGAATTCAGCTGGAAAATGTCTATACATTGTTGGAAACACTTTCTATTTTTAATTTCTAGTTTAATTTTCATTTAATAAAATCCATATTTTTAAGTTTTCAATTAAATAGATTACATTTTTTCAGTGTTCCGTGCAATCTGTTGGCATTTTTCTGCTAAATTTACATTTTTTTCAGAGTTGAAATCAGACAATTTAAACTTACTTTAATTTTGTCAAAACTTTCAAACTAAAATTGACGGCAGTAGCAAGGCTTTTTAATAATCATTAAAAACACACCTACAGAGAACATCGAATATTTATGCATTATAATGTCCTAGTCGGTACAAAATGCCATCATCCACGGTGTGTTTATTAGGTATACAAAACATCCTTTTCGTTTTGCAGATTCGCAACAGCTAGGACATATCATTATTCTATAGGTATTTGAACGTATAATAAGTTTCACAATTTAAATTTTGAAGTCAACATATGTATGACTTATCCGTTTGTCAAAAAGAGTATAATTATTAACAATGACAAAAAATTGGCAGCTGTTAAAACTTTTTGGTTCCTTAAATAGTGAAATAATTACTATTTGTGTTATTCAAAAACAGATTTGTAATTTTCTAAAAAATATTATCCTTTTTCGATTGTGATAAGTGTATTAATAGAGTTTAAAGAAACGTCGGCTTAAAGTGTACTGCGACAATATTATGCAACAAAGATGACGGCGTTATTTTAAAATTATGTTCAAAGTGACCGCTGCTTGGAAAGAGCCGTTCGAAGGGTGGGTAGACAACATGAGTGGCATCACAGGCATTATGATGGAGATAGGACGGGGCACAATCAGGAGCATCGTGTGCGACCAGAAGCTCCGTGTGGACATCATACCTGTCGATATTCTAGTGAACACGCTAATAACGTCTGCCTGGCACACGGCCACATACAGGTAAAATACAAAATAAAACTCAGAATATTAATAATTAATAAGTAGTTGGTCTAAAGCGACTCTAGCGAAAATTGAGAAAAAAACTAGTTCGTCGTGTCAGAGTAACGCACTGTTTGATTCGAAGTCACAGCTGTATTCTGTTCTTTGCAGTATACAGAGTTGGTATTTTGCATCTAAGTCGAAATTGAATTTTAAAATGTGCCCATTTAAAAAAATTAAAATGATAACGAAATAAATAAATCGTACTTTTGAATGTTGACTATGTCAATTTATTTTATTACTTTCTTAGACTTATTTTTACAATTAAATAACTTTTACTTTATTTTATTAGAATTTAATGGTTAAATAAAATTGTACAAAAAATGTGTACATGACTGATAAACGAGTATTGTACCAAAAATTACAATGAAAATGAAATAAAAAATGTTTTCATTCTATAATTTTAAAACTGTTTGACAAACAAGATACCTAATAAATAAAAATATTAAGTACTTCTAAAGTAGGCACTAAATAAATAATAAAATAGTCTTCATTATCATCTGAGTTTTTTGAGTTTTCAGAGATTAAATTGCTAATGAATTATTAGTAATATTTCCCTATAATATTGACTAATTTAGGATTGAAGTAAGGATTATAGAAGGGATTGAAAATCTTTATTTTTCAATAGTAGGTACCTAGTGGTTTGTATGAATATATTTACTTTGTATATTATGTTGATTTCCTAAGGCTTTTTGCTTTCTAGTTTTTAATTCTATAAAATATTCTACATCATTAAAATAAATAAGCGGGTATAAAAAGTTTTATGAAACTTAAGCCTATGAAGTTTTTTCACACTATAACCGTTTTAAGTTATCTCAAGTTACAGGTGTTTTTTTAGCGTTCACTTTGCAATTTAGTCGGGCGCATAGTATAAATTGGATTAAAACGTTATTTAAAGTTTAAAATTAAACATCTCTTACTATAATATGATGAACACGGTAAATCTTTGATTTGGTATCAACATTAACATAACTGCCATTTAGATACCGTATGGACAATAGTCACCGCATATAGATTTAAATTGTCTCGATGTTTACAATAATTTCTTCTAAAAATGTATCGACCTCCTCTAGCAGCTTTCAGTTTCATATTAGGCTCGACTGGGTTTCTCTTATTTCGTATATGATATAGATTACTTAATACACATCGAAAATAATCGTCCAAACAAACATCATCTTATTACTAGATATATAAAAACATGTCCATATTATATTAAAAACTTAAATCTTAATAGAAATATGAACCTAAGTCGGCCCAAGATATAATCAACACATCTATATAGAGGTTTCACCTACGACGAGAGTTCCCAAACACATGTATAGTGAGTTGTAGTGGTCCCCTGTCATTGTACGTATATATTAGTATATTAAACAAACAATATTTTGTTCCCCGATAAAAGCACGGCATGCGGCAGTCCAGCGTCGGTAATATAATATTAAAATATAATATTTATATATACCATGTTTTCTAGAAGCGTCCATCCATTATAAGTGCTTTCGGTGACAGTGTTTCAAAATCATTATCCTCCCTGCACCATGATGGTATGATATATAAAATCACTACATAGCTGCAAAACGTTTCGTGCGGCTTTTATCTATGATAAATTATTATTAATTAATAACTATAAAATAATCGTTCGCATCACTGTACCAGAAACTCACGTCGAAGAGTCACGTTGAGGGGGTGGATATGACATCGTTACTAATATAGATACAGACTAAAAACAAAGAAATAATAGGTCTAAGATATTTTAATACAATAACATTTTAAATTGATTTTTAAGAGTTCCATAAAAATCGTAAAATATTCGCCACTTCATATTTTCAAAAAAATTATTAAAATTATTTATCAAAAAATGTTTGAAAAATGTTTTGGTATATCTATTGTTAAACCAAACCTTGTGTTAGGGGCACCCTGTCTACCCTCCATATCTAATATTTTTAATCAGCCAAAGCTAATATTTAAAGATTAAATTCAATACAATTTTATGATTTTATAAATATAAATATTTGATTCATGATGTGATTTGGGTATTTCGTAAACAATTTACACAAATTACACGCATACAATATTATATTATATCTGCATTTACTAATTTTTACTGTTACCGATCAATTAATCTCAGGATAATAATTTATTGATATCAAGAGGACCTTAAATTATGATCGTACTCTAATTATGTTCAATTTTACGCCAAGCTGAAATTATAGTACCACTTTTTAGTTTTATTGATTGATGTTCATTACATTTTTAATAGGGTTTTAAGGAGTGTAATATAAGCAATTTTAATGATATAAAAAAAATTGCAATTCAAATTAAGTAATTTAATAATACTTTTTGTTTATTTGGAGAAAAACGTAGTGACATCCTACATTTCAGATTTCACGACCCTTATGTCTTTGTTATATTTTATATTATATGTGTACCCACCTATCGAAAAACTGACGACTAGACGTACTTTTGTATAAGGCACACATTGTAGAAATATAATTTCGGTATTTTGTAATAATTAATGTTTATGTATCGTGGCTTATAAAGTTATGATACGTAATTACTAATTACTCATATAATATAAGACACCTGTCGGTCGATAATATGATAATATATGAACCTACATTAATCACGTGTCTCGTGTTTCAGGCAAAACGCCGTCCGGGTGTACAACTGCACTTCCGGAGCACTGAACCCGCTCCGCTGGGAAGAGCTGGGCAACCTTTGCCAATACCACTCGCTGACCGCACCTTCCAAGTACTTGCAGTGGTATCCGGGCTTCTCGTTCCGTACTAACCGCATGGTGCACAGGCTGTGCGAGATCCTCTTCCACTTCGTTCCAGCATTCGTGCTGGACATCGTGCTGCGGCTCACCGGCTCTAAGCCCATGTGAGTGTCATTGCAGTTATAACTCTACGAAGTCGTCCATAATAATAATAATAATAATAATAATAATACAACGTCGTGATTGCCGAAAACGGGTCACGACAAGCCCGGGAACATTTTTTAAAACTTAAAAAAAAAATAGTGAGAAAGTAGACCGCTCTGCTGCAGCACGCAATATACTTGGGCGCCGAGTGTACGTGTACCCAGAGGCAGCTTAAACAGCTATTTTTCTAGGTGATAGCCTCGAACAAAAGTGGGAGGTGGGTGCCCAATGACTCAGTCTTCAGGACCTAGACGGCTAGACTATAACTCATAATTTATACTCACACGGTCACATACGGACTGTGTATAAAATGTGTGAAAAGTAAAGCGTAAAGTGTAAAAAAATTGATGGGTGGGTACTTATTTACAGTAGTTCTTTCATAGGAAAAAAGCTCAAGCCATCACTGAATGGTGTACCTACCTGTCGTGATCAATTAAGTCACTTTGTAACGTACTATAGGTAGGTATGTGTTCAATTTTTGAATTCAATAATAGATCACTGCATAGGTACGAAAAACTTTTCTGAGGAAAGTATGTACTATTGGTTTTATTAGGCACTAAGAATACTTTAGGATATTATACTTATATTGTAATTTACTATTAAAATAAATGCAAACGTCGAGTACTTAAAAATAATGGTGTTTTTTCGGGCGGGAAGGGGGGGATATGTAAACAACGTAAAGTAGGTACCAATTTGAATGTGTATTTATTAAATTTTCAAATTTTCAACTTATGACCAAACACTATAATAATTATTAACAAAACCGATGACTCGTGTTAATATATATATACATCTATTACGCCTTAATAATGCATTCTGTTCAAATCAGAATCAGCATACTACTACACATTAATACAAACAAAGAACAAGTTAAGGGTTATAGAACAAGGTTGGCAGTTGGGAATAAAATGTATCTACTGGACACACAACGAAATTATCAAAATTGACGATTGTAAATCGTTCAGCTCAAAGTCTTAAAGCGAAGTCGGCTGTATAAAATACGATTTAAAGTCTATGTCCTGAATGTTCAAGTAAAGCAAATAAAAACTAAGCTATAGTTTAGATGATAAACATAGCTGATATAAAATAAAATGTTACTGGTTATTACTCTATTAGGTGTCTTACAATTTCAGCACTTTTATAAAAAAAAAAATACCTTATACTTAAGCTTTAAAGATTAAAATTAAAAATTATATTAGTAACTATTAGTATTGTTGCATATCAAAATATTACAATTTGAAATCATATCGAATTTAACGATTTTTTAGTCGTCCAACGCTGACGGTGCCCTATCCTCGCCATAATTTTGTTCCGAGGACCAACTAACTTACATAAAAAATGTTTAGCTAATAGAAGAGAAATTGTGTGTCACAAGTCACAACTTATGGATAAGTTTTACACGATTTCTCCACTATGGTTTTACTAGCTACCATTGTAACCTTAAAATCGGGTCACTGTCAAAAACCTTTATCTATATAGAATTACTGGCACTTAAAAGTATATTTTCTTTAAAAAGAGTCAGTTTAAAGTTAATAAATCAATACAAATAATGAAAAGTTTATCAAGACAAACTTTTTTAGATACATATACCTGGATTAAATTTGATTGTTAATGATATTTTAAGGTTTTTGTCACTCATCGAACAACGTTTTTCATTAAATAATATATCACCAGCGTGCAGCATCCAGCACTAATCAATAAACTTTCGACATGAGCATCTAAAATTAAAACGTTAAATAACAAATTCAAAGGAATATACATATTGTGTTTGGTTTCTGATAAACTGAAAAATAACAAGTTAGAAAGTTAACAAAATGGTAACTTTCTAACTAGTTAAGGCCCAGCTTTGAGTTACCACTGACCATGCCGATCATAATATTATATTATAATCTTATTACTATATTAGATATTTTAAGATATAAAATTATAATACCTAATTTGTAAAAATGAAGTTAAAGATTTGAAAACCGTTTCTAAATGTATACTGCTCATCGTATAATTTCACACACAACTCAGTTGAAATTATTATTAACATTCGTGAACTGTCGAAAAATAGTTTCAAAATAATGCATCCCCTGACACGGGCATAATCCTTCATATTAATACTGTAGGTATTATGTTTATTGCCACTCTATACCTATGTATTATTCTATTAGCACTAATGTAGTTATGTCATTAAACACATTGAATCAATGTTTATGCAGAAAGAATTGCCTATCCTAAACGCCTCAATAAATGCTATTCCATTGGGTTACTATTTATGTGATAAAATGTTGACCATTTTCAACATTTTTCTACCCAAATTCACTGTTAAGCTTTGACATTCATAACCAATATACAAGCCATCACATAAAAGCTATATTCACAACACAAATTGTACACTATTAAGCTTAAAGCCTTAAACCAGTGTTGGGAAAATAAACTATGATAAAAATTTAAAATAAAGATTAATTGGATTACATTTTAAACTTTAAAATGCATCCATATATTGAAATGAATACACATTTGTTGGATTTGCCAAAATCTATAAATATGGGTCAATAAAATATAATAATATTTTATAATATATAAAATTAGAGTTTAAAATGAATCAGTGACAGTGTTTGAATTTTTAATTGTGATTGGCTTCGAGGAGTATGAATAATTTCACTAACTAGTTTTTTCATTGTCAAATCGTATTAATTTTAATATAGTTTTAATACCTACTTGACGAATCCAATGATATTTATGAAAAATGTATCAATTTTAAAGTATACTTAGACTTTTATATGCTCTAATCATGTTTTAACCATAGCTTTTTTTGGCTAAAGCTGGCAATTAGTTATATACGAGTAAGCATTAAACCTAATACACCAATAATATATATAGATTACAGAAATGTGGTAAATTTCATCTCATTTTTTTATGCCAAAGATTTATAAATAAGCATTGAAATAAGTATTTTTCAGCATAAGAATGTAGGGTTGTCTCCGAGTGATGCTGACAATATTAAATGTGGTGTCTAATACAACGTGTGTTGTTTCACAGGATGTTGAAAATTTATAGACGTTTCAAAATGGCAGCACGAACCGGAGAATTTTTTGCACTTCACCAGTGGGATTTTATCAGCAAGAATATCCAGGAGCTCAACAAAGACATCTCGTTTGTCGACCGTCATACATTTCCCGTGGACATCACTCAAGTGGTGTGGGACACATATGTCAAGGACTATGTGTTTGGCATACGTAACTATGTACTCAAAGATCCACCATCGACCATCCCTCAAGCGTTGAGCAAACTCCAAAGGTATAATTGAAGAAAATGTTTTATGTTTTTACAATCACATAAAAACTAAACTCAGTCTGCTAAAAAAATATACTATTAAAATATCAAAATTTTGTTTCATTTCAGATTTTATTGGATGCATAGGATGGCACAATGCGCGTTTATCGGGATGGTAATACATGTCCTCAAATCGAAGTGATCAGAAACAAGATTTTATTTTTTGTATAATATTAACTACAAATATTACGTTATGTTACATGAATAGTATTAAGTAATCGAACATTTAATTTTTTTTTTAGTGTTACACAACAATTGATGTAATATTCTATAACTTTATGGTATGCATAGTATAATTTTTAGTAATAAAATTAATTTTATCGATCATATCATTACAATATGTAAAAAAAAGTTATACATATATATACACACACACATATATATATATACACCATATAATATATTAATAAAATACCTACTATTGATATAAGATAATAATTTTCAGGGCATCATTAAAAGACACCAATAATAATAATTAATAACCGCAGTCTTTTTGTTGGTTTTTTAAAAAATAAAAATAAAATATTTTCCATTTTTAAACACGGAATTACGTCAATAGAATTTTAAACAATCCAACGATATGTCATACAAAGCACAACTCTAAATAACTATAATGGTATCTAGATATCATACCAGTGAGCAGTATACATAATGTTACAAGATCACAGATCACAACGTATAGTATATAAAAAAGTTAAGTTGTATAGATGATATTGTCTTGTCATTCAATCGATTATGATAAATTTTTTTTAAAAAAAATAATGTTAATCATTGGGAGAAACAAAATATTAAACAAAGAAAAATACACTAGTGTAAAAAAAGAAAAAGTTATAATAATAATAAAATTGAAACTATTTTAAATCTCTAAGAGATAAAAATGGAACGAAGAACTTAATATTAATACAAATAAATATTACTTAGGAGCTAAAATATACATTACAACCATACAAAAAGTTAATTCTTGTGTATTTCTTTTTCTTTTAACCAATTGCATGATAGCAAGGACATTTTACAAACTAATATGTTTCATTCTTCATATAAGTCTTATCAGTTGTAGGGTATTTTGGAGCTAGCCAACATTCTGGAGTTCTCGCTTGACCAGTCGTGTAAGCAACTGGAAAATAATAATTTTTCAAATATTAGTTAAAACATTAGCATAAAATCAGAAATCAGAAAAAAATGATTTTATGGAAACTACTAAGCTTTGGCGAAACGAACCTAAAATAGCCCATAGCACCTGAAATTGAGCAACTACTAACCCACCCTACTACTTCGTATTACTATTACCATTTGCCTACTAAAATTATTATTAAATAATAAGACCATTTTCTTTTTGCCACTGTTACTATGCATGTTCACAAAATACTATACAGTGTTAAGGGGAACAAAATATTTGCATTTATATTATAGCCTATAGGATTATAATATTTTTTGATAAATGATCGTATAAGATGTATTTATGAAGTAAAAATATTCTCTTAATATTCTTTACCTTAAATATGCTTTTACTTTTATTAATAGTAATATGTATTATGATTTAAGTGAAAACTTAAATCTTAAACAATAGAACTAAAAGAATAAAAATTTCAAACCACTTTTTTATGTATTACAAATTCAAAAAAAACTGTAACACAATCAAAATAAACAATTAAAAATACTTGAACAAACATGTTTTCTAATAAATCAATCAAATGGATACAATTTAAGACAAAATAATAGCATATGTATAGTATACAGATAAGCTATATTTCTTCAAGTTTTATCATGTGGACATGCGATAGTATATCATGAAAAATTTAGTATATATGCAAAAGAAATGGTTATTTACAACAAAATACTGATGGTTTTACTTGCTGACTTCTATTCATGAGGTCGTGATACTTGGTTTGGATATTATAAAAGTTGCATTATTATTAATTACCAATATTACAATTATTATCAGAAGATGCACAAGATGCTCACCAAAAATATATGAAAAGGTATAGAACATCAAATACAAGAAAAAACATTATGTATAATTTATTGAATAATCTTTTAATTTCTTCTGATCTATTTATTTCAAGTTGTAGGCAGAAAACTCAAAATAATAAAAAAAAAGCTATAGCATAAATCTCAAAATTTGATCAACTTAAGAAGCATAAATGATTCTAAAACGAAAAGTTCTTTCAACTCTAAAATGGACGATTATTCTGCATCGGAATAAAATAATAAAAGATACAAAATGTAACACATACAAAAAATGAATTCTAAATGATATGTATTAAATAGTTATTTGTAATTAAAAGTTAAAAAATGTAATTTTGTTTTTGTATGTTAAATATAAACTATTAATAAAAATAAAAAAAGATTTTTTATTGTAATTCAATTTTTTTCAATTTGTACTAATTTTAGCCCACTGTGTGTATTGAAACGTAATAAAAAATTCGACACTCTATTTACTATTATATTATAAATATTCTATTATTTATTGTTAAAATAGTATAAATATTTTTAAAATATGTCATTATGTACAAAATATTATCTAACATCTAATTATGCATATTTATGCAAAGTAAAATTTCATATATTTGTTGTAGCAAGAAACGTTTAGAAACCTCGCCCAAATGAAATTGAATAGCCTTAGAAAAAATAGGTAATAACATAAAAATCTGGTCTCTACATTTATATGGATACTTTTTACAAAAATAACTATGCTAGCTGACTATGATCATAATGATCCTAACGTAATAATTAAATAAACTTACCAATATTGCAAGTACATTGGAACCCATAAGCATATAAAAAACACTAGTCCAACCAAAATGGTTGGATATATAAGCAGCTAGAAGAGGTCCAACAGCTGCCCCTAATTTTAAAGAAAAACAAATCAATAATTTGGTCACATGCCAATATAAAACACGAAATAGCTAAAAATATTTTTGAATATACCTATTGATCCAGTGCCATCAATAATAGATGTAACAGTAGATAATGCTTTGGAATTTCCTTTTAAAGAGCTATGGGTTCCTAATTCAGCGGATACCGCAGTAGTAATCAGGGCGTATGGTCCATTAACTAGACCACCAGCAACCACTAATAAGGCAATGTTCACAAATAAACTGACCGAAGACAACAAATTGTAGGCATATAGCTGAAAACAAAATGATTTTATCCTTCAAAATAGTAGGTCAAAATAAATTAGGGATTGCACTTACAGATGGAATGGCCAAAAACAACATAACTGCACATGTGCATGCACTTTTTCCAAACATATCACTGAATATTCCTGCAGCAATTCCACCAAAAATACCTCCAACATCGAACAAGGTTGATAAATCTGCACTTTGAGAAGGGCTATAGGTAGCTGTAAAAAAATTACAATTATAACACATTTCATTCATAGTATTAGATAAATACTAACGACTATTTACAAGAATACTTAATATAATTTGGTAACCAGTATAGGAAAGTGTAACTGACTAGTTTTGCAAAGAACAAACACATAGAGAATTCGATTACACCCTGAAATAATAAAATAACCATGATCATAAATGAATTTAAAGAATCAAAATTTCAATGAATACGTACAGGAATTTTGATGGCACCAATGAAACCAACCGCTTTTTTGGGTGAACCATTTAAATGGGAAAGAATTGGGCTACCTTCAGTTTTTTCTTTTACTTCATCCTAAAATAATTTTTAAAAAATAATATGAATTTAATTTTTATATGGTTTTCTAGTGTGAAACCAACACCTGTTAAAAGCTAGAATTAAATTGAAATACTAATGAGTTACAAATAATATATCGTTTTAAAATCTTAAGTTACTTTAAACTAATATTAATATTACAGTTTACTTATTTCCTGCATAATTTATACACAATAAATAATAGTAATAATAGTTACATACAATAACAAAATATAAAAATTAAAAGAATACATTTAAACATATTATAATTTTGGTATAACATAGGATGGGTACATGTAAAAAATAAATTATATATATTAAACATTAAATAGTATATTAATATTTTTGATACTATACAGGCATAATGAAAAATTGATATATTTACATTTTTCATAATAGTTACAATTATTTCCAATAACCAATACTTAATAATAAATGTTATGATTTTCATTGAGCAATTCTCGAGAAGGAAAACTGGAAACTGAGTTTTTACATAATAATTTCTTGTGCAATTGCATTACAAATGGTAAAAAAATCATAAGACAATTAAAATTAATTCAGTGATCCCAATAAGTGACACATTTATCAAGCAAAAACTGGCCACTGCCGTGAAAAAAAACACAAGTATAATTAAAGTGAAAAAAAACTATGTTTTTATATAATTAAATCACAATATTCAAATCTGTTTAAAAAATAATTAAAAAGTACAAAAAGTTCTGTCTGTTTGTTGCACCATTTATTCGATAACGCCATACATTTTTTTCAAAAACTATTATTGAAAAAGCTTTAATTGTTATTAAATTGTTATTATAGTTACCAATATATAAGACAAAATATTATTTTAACATTTTAGTGATTTAATATTATATTTAGTAAATCCCACCACAACAATATTGTACTGTGCAATATGTGCAAACATTTAACAAAAATCTCTTTAGATAAATGAATTTGCATAGTACAACTTACAAAAGTTTACAGGCGTCTTGGGTAATCTGAAAGCATTGGAAGTCTAGAAATGTGCAACAGGCACACTGTTTACATTATTGGACATCACTGGGCAGAAAACGAATAATATTTAAACATCAGTTTATCATAGAAAAGCATTGTTTACTTAAATCAAAATCTTTATAAGTGATATATTAATAATGATTTTAATTAGTAATATCTATTAAATAACAGAAATTATACTATTGTTGTTTGTTACCAGACTTAGTATATTATGTAGTTTCAAAAGAAACAATTTGAAATTTGAGTAAACAACCTCACATGAATTTTTAAAATTACATAAATTAAATAATATAAATTAAATTATAAGTTATAGTTTACAGAAACATAACGAGCAATTTATTAAGTAGTTATATTAAGAACGTTTTCCCAAAAAAACAGCATGATAATTACAATTTAATAACAAGCAATTATTATTATTGAAAATGATTAAGATTACGTATGTATCACAAATCAATTGCAGTAAAAGGAGGAAATTATGTTGGCAATCAAAATTGCAACTCATAAATTTGTGAAAACGTACTATTATAATACAAACATTAATGAGCTAGAACTATGTTTTAAAAAAAATGATACAAAATTTGTTTAAAAAATTAAATAAATAAATAAATTGAATAGTTATTAAAGCAAAGAATAGAACTTTACCTTGTTAGAAGGTAACAGTGACAACTCCTTAGATGATATATCGCCAAGAGGTATAGAGACCTCTTGTGGGGAAGTGCTGGGTTTTTTCTAATGAAAACAAGCATAACAAAAGCATCAGAATGTTATAAATATGTATTATTATTATATTATTTATGTTACTCAGATTCATGCTGTTAAGCAATAATGCAGAGTAAAAAAAGCTACAAACAAACATTGGCCAACATTTTTCGTATTAATTAATTAAATCCACGATTATGGCATATTGAATGTTTAAGCCACAATTAAATATTAATTACAAGTCACTTTGAAAATATTTTGAGCAAAGAATATTACATAAATATATGAAATATCTTAACAGTTATCTTAATAAAAGGTTAACATGAATATTTTACAAGACTATTGCCGTGTTGCATAAAAATTAATTAAATTTGATGGACCAATCATGGACCACTAAATCTTGTTTTGGGAATCATAAGCTCACCATTGATTCATTTAATGGTTAATGCAACTCGGCATAAGAATTATTAAACATACTGCTGTAAACATGTATTTATTAAGTTCATTATTATGACACACAAACATTTGTTAACAATGGTAATAATTAAACCACAAAACACCAAAGGCCAAATTGTAATGAGCAGTCCAAAACAAATAAAATAAACCATCATGAGAATTTGTATAGACGTACCATACTAAGTTTAATATACAATAAAATGAGCATTTTTATTAATAGCAATTTATTCAAAAGACAAGACGGTGCAATACACAATAACAACTAAGCACACATTTTATTAAAACACCATTAATGCCAACAGCATTTCATTTAATATGGGTGTAAATCATGTAAATCATTATTTACTAATTCAATTTCAATCATTATTGTCATTTATGCAAATTAAAAAATAATAAAATAACGAACTTAGTCAACAAATATTTTTATTTTTTCTCACGTAAAATTGATCAAAATCATTATTATGCACTTTTTGAAATAAATTTTAAAAAATTATCATTATTTTGAACAGCACTTATTATTAAGTACTAAGTGATTAACATTTATAATACATATTATATACTGGAACATATTTCGAGTTAATCAAAAAATTAAAAGAAATTAATCAAAATATGAGAATCATTTTATTAATAATTTTAATTGTAAAATTTTTCAAAGAAAAAATGTGCAATATGTTAAGTTATTTGATAAGAAGTATGGAAATGCTTGCCTTTTAATACTTAAAAAAAATGTATAGTATCAAGAATAATATATTTTCTTAAATATATTATCAGTCAGCTTGGCAGGCCAGTTTGAAAAACTTGACATGGAGAATCGTAAGTTGGGAAACTCTGATCTATTCAAAGATAAATTTAGTTAAAACCTTATAACCTATTTAAATGATGGCATAAAAAATAATTTAAAATGGGTATTGGCAGTATTTAATAATCTGAGTATAAAAACTCATAATAATTGTATTTATATTACATACATTTAATGGAGGAGTTGAAATTCATTATTTTGGATTATTAAATCTCATTTAAAAATATATATCAACTACTTTTACTGCATTAAATATTTTAAAACGGCAAAAACATAATAGAATATTGAGAATAAGTTTTGTATACTTATATGTATATTGATATTATAGCAATGTTCAAATATTGTAAAAATGTTATTAGAATCAAATTTGTCAGAAAATAAAATATCAACATACCACGCTCTTTGAAAATTATTTCAATGTGTGAATGTAATAAAAAATAAGAGGTCTGTAAAAAAATGTACAAAACAAATTTGAATTCTAAAGTGTCAAAAAAAATTAACAATGTAAAATCAATCATTACTCAAGATAACAAATGTTATTTGAATTATATATCTCATTAATTATATGAAAATGTGAGTTCAAATCTTAGAATGATATTCATAAGTTCATAACTATATAATAAATATAATGTAATTTAGTACACATTTTACCAATATCTGTCTACACATTGTTATGATACATCACTATATAATATAAATATTTACAAAAATCACGAAAAATATGAGAAGAATTATACATAAAGTTGGTTCTAATAAAAACAATAATTGTATTTAAACTTGGATTAAAATAGAATGTCATAATGCACAGCAAAAATATAAGTAAGTAAATTAATAAAAATTATTAATGACTCTAAAAATCTGACAACTTCAAACTCATTGTCTTCATACCAGTAAAAAAATGTAAAAATAAAATGTATAAATGCTTACTTGCCAAATTTAAAATAAAGTGTTAATAGCATGGATGTGCAGCAAAAAGCTAAGAAAAAAGGCTAAAAATACAACATAAACATTAATCACAATACCTTGCTTTTTCTTTGAAAAATGAGTTGATAGGTATCGACGACACGAACAAATTGGCGACAAACATTCAGATAATAAGTTAGTTAAAATAAAAATAAAAAGCCTCAGTATAATAAATATGAAATAAATAATTAACAATAGCAAATTATAATCAATTTCATAGTTAAATTGTACAAAACATTTCTTTAAAACCACAAATGAATTGTTATGATTACAGTAAAACATCATTAGTCCGGACTTAGTTTAATCCGGACAGCCGTTTACAATACATAAATTACGTTAGTTTATGCTGCAGATTAAAATAAACACGAAAACGAAGTATAAAAAGATGATGTAAAAAGAATGCGGTTGCCACTTGATGCATTTTACCCAATAAATTTTTTCTTGAATTTATAATTTACAATATTTAATTATTTTGTTTAATCCGGACTTTCATTATTTCGGACAACCTAGAGCCCCAATTAGTCCAAATTAATGAGGTTCTACTGTAACTAAAAAATATAAAATAAAGGTGATAAAGTTATTGATAATAATTATGTGTTAATAATGTCATTAGATAAACAATCATTTATGTTTTGAATCAAATAATTTTATAAATTAAAAAATATACTTTAAGAACTGTAAAAGTTTTTAATGGTTTTAATGGTTTTAATGACTTGTTTCATATCAGAAAAAAAAATAACATAACATGAATTTTAAGTATACCATTAATGTATAAAAACATATGTTAGCCCTTACACATTAATATATTTATTACTTGAATATTAAGTTTGAAAGTAACTCATGAACTAAAAGTAAAAAATTAAGTTTTAAAAAAAAAATAATATAACAACTAAAAAAATAACATTTAATTAAAATATATTTTAGTTTTCAATCTATATTAAAATTTGTTTAGTATAGGTATTCATTTAAGAATTATTCAAATTAATTATGGAATATAAATGTTTAATTCATAATATGTTATATATTCTTAATGGTAAATTTATGTTTCTTAAAACTGTGTACGTAACATAAATTAATTGTTTTACTCAAAAATTTAACTTAATATCATAGAAAATTTAAAAACATTTTAAGTTAAAAAAAATTCAATCTGCTATAGTTTAAAATTCATGTTATATACATTTATTTTATTTATTCACTGTCAGTAATCAGAAACTTAAATCAAATTTTAATATTACTCTATTAAATAACCAGAAATTAACTATTAAATAGTTTTTAAATATATAATTTGTTTCAACAACAGGTTTATTTTTCTTTTAATTTAAAAAGTATTAAAGAAATAACCTTTAATTCATTAAACAATATAAAAAAACAAACAATGTTAATAATTATTCGATATACTTAATGAAAATAATGAGAGTTAACAATGAATTCTTTTAAAGCAGTGTTAGGCAATCAATAAAATAGCTTTTATACACATTGTATAAAAGATTTATAAATGAATGCACCATGCATTTAAATGATGTGAAAAAAAAATTATAACAAAGGAAGGGACCTTATTTATATTCACAGCACAAACCCAAAATTAAAGCAATACACTAACATACCTCTTCTGAACTGCCCTTCAAAATTTCATTTTCTTCTGGTACGTTATAGTCACAATGAGGAGATTGTCTTCGTATTCCATTCCTCTCTAAGGCCTAACCATGTTGTAATAAGACAAAAACAAAGCCCACATAAAGCATTAAGAAATGACAGAATTATAAGAATTAAATTTTTAAAAAAAACAATGTTAAATATGGTTTTTATGTATTATAATTATTATCATAATGAACATTTTAATAAGAAACATATTGTGATTACGATAATATTTACATTACATAAGGGAATTGAGCCATTTTAAAATTAGTACCAATGCTATTGTTTTGACTTAATACTGTCTGTGTTATGTATTCACAAAATCAACATACTTAACTTAATTTATAAGTTATAAATACATACAAATAAAATTAGAATCTCTTACAATACATCTTGTGATGAAAAGTCATTAATAATTTTGAAATGCCTATGAATGCATAGATCACAAAAAGTATTAAGTCCACAATTTTCACACAGCATCATTATTTTAGAGTTAAGTATTAATGGGCAATAATTGTATTTTTTACTTAGAGAGTTAATAATATTATTTTAAACATAAATTTTACTTAAAAGATGTAATTTTTTTGTGTCTATATTTTACTATTATCGAGTTAAAAAATTATTACAACAATATCAATAAATAAATAGTAATAAAAACATTTTCAAGAGCTAACCAATTTTCACAATTAATTGTAATTTTAAAAAGCATAAGAACATTTTACACTCTAATGAGGTTTAAATAATTGTCTTTTAGTTATCAACACAAAAAACAAATATAAACAGAGATGTTTACGTTTTTACATCTCAAACATAAGCACAACAAAATTACTTAAGCCTAAGCTAACACATTTCTTAATAACCAAATTACAATAAAAATATTATATTATATTACTACTTTAGTAAGTTATATTTAATTTAATAAATATTAATATACTTTTATATACATTTTACAGGGACAATTGTTGTAGTTTAAGTCAAGTAATATTACCGTAAAAAATACATTTAAAACTCGTTGATACAGAATTTTCAATAGATTTCATGTCTTTAAATTAAGTCAATGTTATAATATTATAAAAATTGTATTGAGTATCTAGATTATAAGGATAATTATAACATAGTAAATATTGTATAAATGAACTAACTGGAAACTATAAAACAAACATCTTACCTTGCGACCATTTTGGACTTTTTCATTCAAGTGAGAATCACTAGTTATATCAGACGGATGGATCACAAGAAACAAATAATTTAGAATTCCAGAAGTAATTATAAATATTCCAGGAACAATAAATGATAATCCCCAATTGGATTCAACATACAAACTGGCAAGTAAAGTACCAATGATGTTTCCAATTGATGTGTGTGAGTTCCAAATACCAAATATAAACCCTAAAATATCACAGACAAATAAATAATAATTAATTTAACAACAATAACAAGTTATAATGATTGGTGCTTATTTTTATGTTAACCTCGGTTTCCTTTGCCAAACCAATTACTCATTGCAGTTACAACACCTGGCCATCCAGTAGTTTGACAAATACCACCAAATATCTAAATTTTTAACATATAATATATTATAACATAAATATTTGAATCTAATAAAACTACAATAATTTCAGTAAGTTACCTGAACTCCAATAAAATACCACATGGAATGTATATTGTAATAATGAGCTAATCCAAACATTGAGCAAGCTGTACCAGATAAAAGCATTCCAATTGTTAGGAAAATTCGTATGTTGACACGTTCCGCAATTATACCACTAAAATAAAATCATTATTGTAAATAGATATATCCAATGTACATAGTACAGCATTATATAACTATTATAATATTATTTCACAATTAAGTGTAATGAAACTAATAAAATAAGAGATCATCTATATCAAATAGATATATTTAATTATAAGTTATTAATTTTTTAAAACAAATAACAGATAATGATAATAACAGAAAAATTTCTTCCATATTTAGTTAACACTTTAAAACTTGGTTACTTTAATTATAGCCAATGTTTACACTAATTACAATATTAATTTCATTGTAAACACTAATATATGTTACATTAATACTAATATTTCATATTTACCTAAAAAACATTGCTATCGCGTAGGCAAAAAGGAATGCCGAATCCAATGTTCCAAACAAAGCACTGTGGTTTTCAGCATCTGTAAATATTTAAATGAGTGAAGGAAAAAACAATAGCAATATAAATAAATATACATATATTTTTAAGATGGGTTTATAATAATATATTTATATTCATTTATACTGAACATAATTTTAAGTACGAGAATTGAGAACTAACATTTGAATAAGGTATCATCAATTAAGCTAACTATCATATAACTTACTAAATGGTGCCCAGTTACACCAATCAGGATCTGTGTTGTTTATAGGAGCAGGGGTAGTAACTTCAGAACAGTTTTGATACAACACAATTTTAACAACACTAATGGGTTTTCGAGATGCATGATAAGCTGCATATGTGATGAATGTCAAAACGAGAACACTATATTTGTACCTAAAACCAAATAAACAGATTAAATAGTTAGTTCATAGATACATAAATTATGCATATTTTATATAAAATATATATTAATAAATTATAAAAAATAGTATTCAAATATTAATTAGATAACTACATATAATCAGAACTATAAAACATAATACAGTAGAGCCTCGATAGTCTGCACCCTCGATAATCCAGTGAACGCGGTAATTCGGACGGCAAAATTCCATTTGTTGAAAATTAAAAGTACTGTTCAGAAAAAAATTACCAATTACTATACTTAAGTTCTACATACATATTATTATAAACATTTTTTTTTTGTAATTCATTAGTTTAGTTTTAATTTAATTTAATTATTATTCTTGTAATTTAAAATGCAATAAATATAAAGATGGTGAAATTAAAGTTAAATCTTAGTCATTTGAGTAAGTAATTTTGAAAAACCTCTGATAATCCGGAAAATCGATAATCCGGACGATGCTCGGTCTGAATTTGTCCGGACTATCGAGGCTCTACTGTGTGAAAATTATTTCAACACAACTATAATATTATGAGCACCAATATGTCGTTTTGATTTTTGATTTTTTACTCGAAAAACATAGGACAAATTCAAATCGTACACCTAAATATTCATATTATTATAAGTTGGAGTACTTATATTTTATACTTTACAAATGTCTAAAAAATAATAGAGTCTATTCAAATTATTTAATCTACTTAACATTGCAATACATAGCTCAATACATTTGTGGATTATCACTTATTACCTTATAATAAACTAACAATATTAAAGCCACAGATACATTATTGTTGTTAAGTGTTACTGCTAATTTTAGGAAATACCATTAACACTCTGTATCTTGATTTGCAAATTATTTATAATTTTAACCAAGGTACTTAATTATCTGGGTAGGTAAATAATAAGTAGAAATTATATAAAATGTTTTAAGAACTATCGTTAAGAAGTATACATACTAAGAATTAAAGATTTGTACCTATTTAAATTTGAAAAATACTGCTAGAATACAAATGATACAAGTTGAAACTAAACTCTGTTTAAGTTAAGGTAGCTAAGTATTTTATATTATTGACAGAAGCACTTTAATCATCCATCATGAAAACAAATTATTATGATTACAAAATACCTATACAAATATTTAAATACATAACAGTACAAAAATAATCCTTTGATATTATTTTTGAACACAGAATTAAATAAATTAATCAACACATTATTTAATAGCATCAGGATACATTTTAGTAATTTCATATGGTGTACTAGGTACAAAACAAAAAAAAACACAATTACCTATTTTAATTATTTATTTGATCAATGTAAATGTTTTATGCGGTTTTATGTATAATAATCCACAAAGAAAAACTTTTTACTACGAATTACATTTTGTTCAATAATGGTGTTTAATACCTACTTTTCAGTACTTTATCTTAACCTTAAACAGAATCTTAAATTAATATTATCGCAATAATATCTACACTGATTTATAATTGTTTTTGGACTGAATTCTTCTTAATACCATTTTGGGTTTTAAAATAATAGCAATAAGTATTAATTTTATTATCATATATTTATATGATATAAATTAATTAAAATGTTAAATACTGTAAATCTCTAGAATTTGATCTAAACAAACTAACTTATTACCCAAACGATATTCTTGTTTTCATATTACACAAACATTCCTCAATATCCTATCAAAACAATTGATATAAAATTAAAATAGGTTAGAAATTAATGAAGTTAATTACTTGAATAATATGTAATACAAATGTCAAGTTAACATAATATTACCTAATTAAAATTCAGGAAATTTTTGTTGGAATTTTATCAATTTAATGATATAGATTTATACAAGGGTTATGTCTAGGTATTCATAAAATCTTACTTAACTTTATATACCTAACCTGCCAACTATTATATAATTAACACAAAACATTTTGTGTGACAGAACATTTATGTAATCAAAAGCAAAGTTTTTAATAATAATAATAATTAATATAATATTTAAAAAAAAACTAGCCATTTATTTTTTATGTAGGTAAATTATGTTATTGAATGTATACAGTCGGTGTGATACTTGTACATGTCACAATCTTTATCTTTGTCCTTTGACTTAGGTACTCCAAATGTATGACCTATATTTATATTAAAAAGTGAAGTTCAATGAAAAAAAGTATCTATGATGGAGATTTTTAAAATTTAATACATATTCATTAAAGCATTAGCTTAAAAACTAATAGGAACTTAGGACCTACCAATGTATTATGTATTGAATTACTGATTATCTCTTCAACGAATTATTGCATATATAATCAACAAAATATGGTTTAATAGGTATATAAGGTTTAATTTACTGAACTAATGGTTAACATTTGCCTCATTAGGAAAAAATATTTTATTAACATATTTTAGGTATATAACTTGTAAACGGCTAAATATATTTTTAAACTTTTGTAATTATTTGACTAACTGTGAACATATAATGTTTACCTATATAAATCATAAAACAAATTTTAATAAGTTCATTAGGTAAAATGGTTTTGGTTATGATTTATGAGTAATAGCTAGGTAGGTAAAATAAAAACATTTACTATGTTAAGTAGTGCCAGGTTATTCCAGTAGAATTAATGATCTACATAGTTTGATACAAACTTATCGACTGTTGGGACTTATAAAAAATTATTTTTTTATTTTTTCTTAATAAATACTCAAACCTTATCTAAGTACCTAGGTATAACAAATAATAGAGATACTTCAATATAATTAATAAAAGTTAACCTACACAATTCAAACACAATTTTGTTGTTTTTAAGTCTGCAGATTATTAAAAAATAAAATAGGTAACTCTAAGGGCCGATTTCACCAACACAGTTAATCACGGCTAACGCTTAATCGGCTGATAACAGATATTTAACCGGCCAAATTCGGCCGATTAACTCCGCGGTTAACTTTAATCGTGATTAACTGTGTTGGTGAAATCGGCCCTAAATGCTTAAACTATTTTTCTAAAACAAAAAAAAGTGCTAATAGGTAAGTATTAAAAAATAATATTATATAATATTATTTTTAATAAATGAGATATAGATAGGCACTTACTTAGGAATAGATGAAACATAATTTGTTTTAAGTACAAAAATATGCCTCAGACAAAACAGTAATAAACATTTACATGTGACATAGGTAATCAGATTTCAGTAAATATAATATTTTAATTTGATATATGACCACTTTATATTGGTTAAATTGAGCTCTGATTTTAAAAACTTTAATTTTAGGAAGCTGTAATAGATAATTGTTTAAATAAACACAATTTTTTGAGTATTTTTAAATGTGATTTGCTGCTATGATTTAAAATTAATTTAAAATCAGTCCAATGTAATGTCACCTACAGAAATTGTCTTTTTTCAAATAAAATAAAAAGTTATCAAAATCACAATTTTCAACAAGGCATGACTATTTTCTAGGTAGTAGTTTTTTAATTGTTGAAATGGTTTGATTTTTTCTTAACCAACGGCATGTTATATGGTAGTGAAGTCTTACAACCTAGCTATAATGTCTAGCAATAGCTGAAATTTTGTGCAGGTGAAATAGGTAGGAACAAACAAATCATAAGTATTTTGTAAGATTTAAGGAACTGATCTTTAACCTGAATTGTTCCATAAGAATTTTCCAATCAATAATAAAAAAAGCTTCCCAAAATCATTAGTTCACTACAAGAAGAGTCTAACATTGACCTAAAGAGCCTAGCTTGAGGAGAGTCAACTTCAAAAATATAATAGGCTTATTAGTTTTTAAAATATCTTGGTTAATATCTTAAGACTGGTCATGAACACTGGTAGAACGCAGTCATAAACATTTACTTGTCACTAACAACTATCGGGGATGTCTGTATATAAGGATACTTTTGGTATACTCACAAATTTTCACGGTCGACGATCCGGGTGAGACGGGGACACTTGTCGGAAATCTTTTGCAGAATCTGTACGCCATATGGGACGGAGTTGGTTGGCGACGACATGACGGCGGACGGATGATTCGTCGTGTTGATGATGCGCGTGCGATGTTTCAATGTGCCCGAGTGGAGGCGCGTAAAGTTGAAGGCTTTTCGGCTCTAATGAGAAACGTTCGGATGCCGACTACAATAAACGGAAAACATTGTTGTAGGAACTAAATTGAGCGGACGACGAGGACGTGGACGGCGGTAGCATGTCGAAAAATGAGTTTATTTTTGTTATAACAAATAACCTATTAGTTTCTAACTACAAGATGTCGGCGTCGGTGAGCAGGCAGAAGAATAGACTTGAGCTCGATTGTGATGGAATGGTGGGGGGAAAGAAAGGGAGGAGCGCGAAAAACGAAAATTTTAAAACGAAAAAAAAAAAAAAAAAACGAAACGGAGCCGAACCGGTCGACGACTGTTTATTGTATCATACTATCATCGCCGCCGTGTGAGAACCACGAGTTATCATCGGCGGTCTTATCAGTAGTCAGCGACGATTGTGGCAACGGCAGTTGTACCGGCCGCGGTGTAGAAGTGGTTGTGGCGGCGGCGGCGTGTGGTAATAGTGGTGGCCGTCGACTGCACGCGCGATCAGGCGGAAGGCCGAAAAAATAAATCAAAAAATAAAAACCTTTTGGCGCCGCGCTCGCTAATGTCAAATGATAATAATATAATTAAATACTATTAGCGTCTATTGTATAAACATATCATGTACAGGCAGGTGGGACAGATATTAAAATGTAAAATTAATTAAACAATATTAAATAGGTATGCGCCAAGATCGCGGCGGCAGCGGCGAATCATAATAATCCAACCGCTGTGCGCCGTGCGAGTTACGCGCGATATAATCTAAATCATGATATATTTATATAATAATAATTATTATTAAATGCGTCCGTGTAAAAATTAATACGATATATAAGGTAGGTACAACGTACAAAAAAACAAATAATATACGTGTATATTATTACGATATATGCGTAAGTATTTTGGTAACGGCGAATGTGTTGTAAGTAGACGACTATAATATTATATTATAAGTATTATGTAGCTATTCTAGCAGTTGCCCGTTGTATAATATATTAGCATAAATTTGGAAAGAATAATGTTTGTTTATCTTAAAAATAATAGGTAGGTATGGAAATAATTATTATATTATATAGGTACTATTCGGACGATAGCGAACGACTCGAAGACGTGTAGCTAGGTACCTACGTATTACGCGTCGAGAATATTATAATATGATGGCAATATAAGTATGAATGATAATATAATATAAAATAATATTTTAATAATGCAGATTATGCCACTAAAAATTAAATATAAATTTTAATCGTCGATAATAAAATATATTGTAATATATAACGCGTAATAAAAAAACTGCGCGGCTACCTAATATTGATCAATTATCAGTCATAATTAAATAAAAACAATATTGTGCGTTATACTTTTTAGGCGAGTGCGTTGTAAAAGGCTATATATTAAAATATTTTCGATTTCGCGGCGGCCAACTGCAAAAGTAGGGAATTGAAGAAAAAAACCGACGGCAACAACAATAATAATAGGTAATTATAATAAAATAATAAATAAAATAATAAAATAATAATAATAATAAAATAATAAATAAATTAATGTTATTACGATTTATGCGGCGGCGGCTGCTGCGGCGGCGGCGGCGGCTGCTGCTGCTGCTGCTGCTGCTGCTGCAACTGTTGTCGGATCGACGGCACGGCCGCGGTGAACGAGCGCCAATTGGAAAATGATACGGAACGCGTGTCGCTTCTTTTTAATTTCTTATTTTTCCCTCTTATAGCGCGCTGGTTCCCCCCGCGCGACCGCCCACCGCCGCGCGATCGCGTTCAAATCGCGCGCGCACCGACGCCGCTGCGGGCGCGCGCGATCCGCTCGAACAGTCACACTTTAACGCTGGCGGCAGAGTAAAACACGTACAGGGTGATCGTTTTGTTTGTTTGACTCTGTTTGATCGTCAGCCTTTTTTTTATGATGAAATTTAATAAATATTGGACATCTATCACCCATAGGCCATAGTGCGCACCTATTCAGCCAGACTTCAAAAAAATATAATAAAATTTAAAAAAATAAGTAAGACGTAATGTGTTACATCGTCAAACCAAAATTATTACAATAATCAATCTTATCGGTTGACTTATGTATACAAGTAAATAGGTTCTGCGCCGATGTTATTTAAATACTATTATATTCATCGCGTTAGGTCAGACTTTTAATAATTTTTTCCCATTTCACATCATTTCTGACTCACCGAGCTTCTTTTATAGTCTTAATACTCCAGTTCCCACTCGATAACGCCGTGTTATATATATTTATTATATTATATTTTATGTCTCTATTTCATTGAAAATGTTAGTACCTACGCTTATAAAATATAACATCACCGCTATACGAAGCTGCATAAGATTGTCAGTTCAATGTTACCGTGGATGTGAATGCAAATACATATTGGTGCGTACTTATATAGAATATTATCAAACGAATTTCAGCAGATCGCCACGGATGACCGCCGACGGGACGAGGAGTGAGCACCCTGTATATCGGTATGTACAACTATATTATATACCTATGGGCCGCGTATATGTATAATTTAAAAGTACACACGTGCATAATATTATATTATACAGGGTGATTATTTTAAAGTAATCACTCATTAACTCTTAAAGTATATATAAATATTGACATGGTAGTGTAGTAGATATAATATATTATAATATATTGCTGACATTTTTAAAAAAAAGTTACATTTTTAGCTTTAATATTTTTAATGACAACATCAATTTATTATTGGAGCGAAATATTTCTCTGAGAATTTCGATGTATAAAATCAAATTTCAAGTGAGTAGTTAATTAGAACTATAAGTTTGAAGTGCAGACTAGTGGAATGGTGGGACAAAGATGTACCTTACCAGTATGTTGGTTTACCAAGTACTCGGCTCATTTAAATTTATAAATTATAACGAATAACCGCACTGCTTCGAAATTCAATTTTTATCAAAACTCTCCAAAAAAAAATATTCTACTTCAGTATGAGAAATTAAAATGTACCGATATGTTGTTATTCAAAAATTAAAAACTCAAACAATTGTAAATAATATCACTTTTTTCAAAAATATTATTTTGTACAGTATTTTATTTTAATGACTTCAAATGAAGTAATAAAATTATTTTCATAAACGTCAATTCATTACAAGAATATGAATTTTAGGTACTGTTAAAAGAATCACCCAGTAGAATAGTATATATACAGGATGATGAACACGCGCGGCCGCGGTAGCGTCGTTGAAGCTCTAGTACCTATACAGCACGTATTATGGGGGCGATAGCGACGATGAATGATGTACAATACATAATGGGTATATTGTATAGGTACCTACATAAATTCATAATACACACATTATATAATATGTATAAATATAATATAATATAGACATGTAGCCGTTGCACCTATTAGTTATTGAGTTTGAGTATTGACTACTTAGTAGGTGTAATATTACAATATAATAATAAATTGAATCAAATTATGTCTATAGATAAATTAAATACGAATACCTGAATACTTAATATAATTAACGTTTATATTATTTGACCAAGTATTATCTAATATAACTCGTACAGTACATATTATATTTATATTTTACATTTCGTACTATTATATTTTATTAACTGCATTTCAGAATCTCATACAATCATGATTATAGTATCACACTTTTCACACCTTAATTAAAAGTACCTGCCATATCATTGTAAATCTTTGCATCATAATTCATAATAATATACTGATCATGTCGAAGCACATAAAAATATAATAAGGCACTACATTACTACAACCGTGTTTTACTTGAAATATTAATGTTTTTAATAAGTAGGTACTATATACACGTAATTTTTATCTATGGTTTTTTTTTTCAAATATTTAAATATATTTTTTTTATTATACCATTTAAATAAGTAGAAATCCTTCGTATTATTTTTCTTCTTATCTTATTTTGTTTCTCATATATTATTATATAATATTATGATATATTCAGTATCTATTCTACCATATTTATATGCATAGATTATTATTAATATTATATTACTCTTCATAAGTGTGTACCAGAGTACCTACCTGACAAGTAATTTAAAAAAAAGATTTAAATTAATTTTGTTAAAATAAATAATAATAATCTAAGTGTGTAACACGCGTCTTTTTTATGTATCGTGTGTGCTGTACTTAGAACAATGTTAATTATATTATAGATTGATAAATCGCATCACTATATAATGTCAACTTATCTCATGATCGTGCTTTATCATTTTATTTTTGTGACAGGCGTTTGAGTAGAGAATTGTATACATATACTTATAAGCTAAATTATGAAATACCCATTCAATGAGATTATTATAATAGGTTTTCTGGTGTTCTATATAAAATCCTTATGACACATGTGGATACATAACACGAGAAAACGAGACTACGAGAGCTATATCGTACGCACTGAATAACCTCGAATCCAAGAAATACTGTTAACTCATAAACAATGTACCAATCGGTTCAATTGTTATGTTAATCATTTATATTATTCTTAAAATGGGACAAGTGATCAAGAACAATGGTCAAATACAATCATTTAAAAAGTGTTCTTACTAGCTGAGTGGGTGGACCACCGGGTTGGGTGCTTATGTAAGTATAGTCTTATTTAATAAATCTTTGGGTCTGAATAACAATTTTTACCAGGTATTGGTTTATTAAAAAAAGTCAAGATTCATAAAAAATGAATGCTTCATATTTATTTGCTCTTTTTGCTACATTTTTCATGTTTTCCTTAAAAGCAATACTGGGAAATACAAAAAATATTCTCGTTTCGACTGCAATTTGTGCTCTATTTCTAATCAATCAATGAGTCTTTTTAGTTTTACTGTACCAAAAAAAAAATAATATTGATAATATCACATAATTCTCAACTAATATATTAATTATACCTTTCTCTGCTGCACATATACAATAAATAAATAAAATACACAGAATATAAAATTCGTAATGCAACTTGACAAGCATACGTATACATAACATTTATATTTCAGCCTTGATTACCGTTCATGGGGATCCAATTAATCCAAACACCAATATTTATTTATTTAATTTATTTAGGTTCATGTTATTTTTATAGTTATTACAACTGTGGACTTAAATCTATTTGATTGATGGTTTGTAAAAAGTATATATATATATATATATATGTGTGTGTGTGTGTGTAAAAAATTATAAGTTGATAATACAAATAATAGTTACAAAACAATACAAAAATACAAAACTGTATAACTATAAGATTATACATGTATATATATTAAATACTATGTACTAAATAAGATCAGGATCTTCAAACAATTCCAGGACATGCCGTGAGCGCACACCTATGATGGTTATTCTGTTATTTATATTGTGTTTGTAGTAGGAATATATTATAAGCAATGTGTCAGGAACAATATGCAGCCGCTGCGGCTTATTATTTTGCATAATCATTATCGCCGTCAACATATATAATATTTCAAACTCAAACGTCGACCACCTCGACGGTCAGCAGCCCTCGTTTCCCTCCGCACCCCCTCATATTCTCAACAAACTGTTATACCTCCTCGGTCCTAGTCTGTTCGACATCCACCGCCATCGTTCTGTCTATCATATTATATACATATATATACACCTATTACCAACACCGTATTCGCACACACATTATTATCGAATATTAATTATTATCGCGCACCATAATATGCAATACACACACACACTGTGTATTACACGGACTTTATGTTTTCCTAAATACACAACGACGTCCACTATAATATAATACATCATAGTGACCATATACATACGGAGTGCAGATATATACGTGACGCACGGTATAGGAGGGCAGGGGCGTAGGTCAGTGTAGGTATAGACATAGTACAATATTCGGCGTCGAAACACATCGTAAAGTCAAAATTCAGTTCAACGTTAACAAATAATATTACCTACCGCATAATTGTATTATGTTATAGTAGTGCGATAAACCTACGCATTTTTAATTTAAAAACGGTCGTCTATCGTGGGCTGGGTAAATTATATAAGTAAAGCTGCTGTTTTTTAATTAACAATAAACAATATCCCCTTGGTGGCCCATACCCCACGACCTGGTTTCTTCAATTAAATTCTACTCTCAAAAAAACAATAACAATATTTACAATACCATGGTTAGTCGAATTTTTACGTTAAGCTGAATAACTTCAATGAGAAAAAAATACTACAAGAATTTCGTTGCACTTGATACATACATGGACCATTATTTTCCCCTAAGTACAACGATTTCTATGGACTCTGTCTCATTTCAACAAAAAATTCATACGCAAATTATTGTAGTGTTACCGATGTCCAAAAGTTAATTTATCGTCATAGTTTTTAGTATAGTTTCCGGTATTGTTTTGAGTATTGAGAAATGGATTATTCGATCATCAAGACACGTATTTTAACAAAAATAAATAAATGGAAGAAAAATCAAAATTACTATTTATGGTCTATACTCTGTATATATAAATTATATTATGCAACTGAGAACCTACTAGAAGTTTATAAATAATATATAACTAACTTAAACTATCTTAAGACATAGAGATTGAAATAGTTGAATAGCCAATCCACAGATTTGGCCAGAATCGTTCATCATAGAATTATTCTATTTTAAGATTACAGTGACTATAAAAATATTTGTATACTTAATTGTATATTTTTTCCATTCATATTTTATAATAATCAATACTTGTGTAAAATTAGATTTATTACTGTATATTAATTAATATAAGTACAGTACAAAATGTAACTCAATGTTATTCCTAATATTCTATATTTCTATTAATTGTTCAGAAAATCTTTAGATCCTGGCTCTCCGAGAAAAAATTTGTTGTGGCAGTCGGTAAAAAAGATTGATTACTACTGCTAAAGTCCATTACCGTCACCTAGATTCTCAGTGTAGTCACTAGTCACTTCTTAATGACTAAGTATACGAGATAGCAGGATAGAAGTTATACTCAAATGACGCACAGTTGAGATACTTACTATGCAGCAGAAGCATTTTAATATTTAAAAAGATGAATACAGCTTAGCTGTACAGTAAGTGTCTTGACTCTAGATGGGTCATCCTGTTAAATTTTAATTCAATGATAATATAAAATACTTGCATACAAAAAACAATTCTGAGCAAAGGCCGCCTGTCAGCCTATTTCACTTATAACTTTTTAAGTTCTAAGTATATTTTATGATATTATCGTTAGAAAAGTAATTTATTTTATTATTAAATATTAGTTATATACAGTAAGTTGAATTAATTGTTTACGAAAAAATTACATTTGAAAACTTCTTTTTGTGTATTCAATATGATAGTATACTTTAAAAGTTTCAAGTACCCACGAATAACATTTTTAAATTACAACTAAATAACTAAATAACAGTTCGTTTAAATATAAAGTGTTGTCTTAATTTTAACTTAAAATATCTTTAAAAAACTGTATATATTTTTATATTTTTTGGCTATACTTATTATAAACTACTTATAAGAAACATTGTTTAAAATTATCAATCTCATCTAAAAAAAATTAACACATGATAAATTTTTAACTACAAAATAGTTTGCAATTTTTCGAGATTTGCATGAATCTTGTCAGAATCTGAACTTCAAATGCTTATAAAAAGCCTTACGTAGCATTAATATTTTTTAACCACTAATATAAACTTATGAGGAACCTTGTATTAAATTGTCAAGCTTTTTGATACTATGAAAAATATTTTATCAACATTTAAAGAAAAAATACTAAAAATTAAAAACTGAAAATGTCTATAAATAGCATAAGCAAGTTGAAATATTTTGAAAATTGTATCATGACGCACAGAAAATGATAAAAAAAATATTTGATGAAAATGTCCAATATCTAGGGACTACGGTTATTCATTTTTGAATTACAACAATATAAGAAATTCGTTCGATGAGAGATCAGATATTCACGGGTTATGTCTTATGTCAAAAAAATTTGAATTTCAAACACTCATAGAAAATTACAGTCAATTTATGCTCAATTTTTTTTTAATTTCTAATTACAACTATTATTACTTATTACTAACCTTGTATTACATAACACAACATTTTAAAATCAATATTAAAAAAATAGCGATGGTGAACCATAGAGTCGGCATAGACTACCTCAGTGCTTAGTGCCTTAATAAATTATTTTCGTCTTAAATGTGTTTTATAAATAATGAGTCATTTAAATAGTGAGTCATTAGACATTTAGACAGCATTAATATCAACAAAGTACCTAATCAGTATCCAGTATTCCAGTATCCGTTTTTATTAGTTACTAATTTACTTTATTATTAACTAATTTCCCAATCTATGGTGACCTATAGCATTCTCATTTTCATGGTATCAGCATTCATATTATACTCATGAATTCATGGTCATAAAGAAAATGGTATTTCATTATTTGAATTGTTTGATGATCAATGAATATAAAGATTACATGAAACTTAATTTTTAACACTATAGGTAAAATAATAACAAAGTACAGAATAATTGCACAAATCAGATTCATTGTAATACCATTAGACATTAGGTATTCAATAATTTGAAGTAAACTACGACAAAAAAGGTTATTAATAGGTAACCTACAGTGTATTATACACTTATATAGCCATTTGTACCTTCCTCCGGGACTCGTGAGTGCTTAAGTGTTCACCGAGACGGCAATATCGAACTATATAAGATTTCTAAAATAAATCAGACTAATAATATTTGCTAATAATACAATATAATTATTGTACTATACTATAAAGTATAAAGTATAAACACATCTCGCACGTGAAATCACACGAATTAATTTTGATTTTAGACTTGGACATAATACTATAGCTATGTACCTATACAAATATTTGAACAATTTGATTGATTATTATCATTTCTATGCAATTTCAAACACGTACCTAACAGCTATCCCTACCTATATAACCATTAACCAATAATAGACACGTCCTACATACGACTTTTATTTTCACTAAAATATAATACAATGGCGATGACATGCCGTGCATGCTGCAGCAGTATCCTATGAATAGGTATGAGTTAAAGAATTTCTTCATTCCTATCATTTTTTCACTCGTAGGCATAGACCCTTAATTTTGTATAGAACGTGTTTTTGTGCATAAAGATTTAAAACGCTTATCACATTATTTATCTTATTACTAAGTACTCAGATATTCAATTTATTGTTTTTGGTTGTTTCATTTTTAGAAAATTTAGTAGGAACATTTATATTATAGTAAGATAGGTACTTTATTCTACGTCCACAACGATTTAGTTATATTTAGTTGGTTCAAGTGTTGATATACATAAAACAATTATTTTTGTAATGGTTGTCTGTATGTAAATGTCCACATAACTAAATGTCTAACCTCTGAATTACCTTCCTAAATTGGGTTTAAATAATAACCCCTCATTCATAACTAATTTTGTGTAAGTTGTTAATACTTAAGTATAGTATAGTACAAACTTATTTATACTAGTGTATTATTATTAGTTTATAATTACTTTTAGGCACTTTTCTACTTTTTCAAGCACAATTCAAGTTATTCAAACATTTGTGTTAATGGTGTGCAGGTACATATTATATTTTGGCAACATATTAATAAACTATAATAGCCTGTAGGTGTATATAGGAACATAGTTATTTTTAATTAATTGTTTTCACAGTTATTATCGTACTAAAAACTATATGTTAATATACCTACATGTAAATGGCCAAAGTCCTTGCGAGGTTATAGATGGATGAAGGATTTTATCTCTTCAACCAATATTTGCACAAATGACATTCGCATGTAAATACCTATAGTTAATTTGCGATTGGTCCGTTGTTCACCACTCAATATTTTTATACGAAAGCTATGTTTGTAATGAACTAAATCATTAGGTTACACTAATATCTATAAATTATAATAAATTAATAAAGAAAAACCTAAATATGTTATGGAAGCAGTATCGTCGTATTAATCAATCATTATCTTAAATTATTTAACGACTTATTTAAGACATTTAAACAAGCTATTTATGACCGCTTTAAAATTTAAATATCAAAACTTCAAGATGCTGTTTATCTTCAAGAGATAAAACATTGCTCACAAATACCGTTTATGATATATGCTTGTAATTAAAGTTGCCATGTACTCATGTAACTGAAACAAATTACAATGATAAATTATTCTAATTTTATTTCCTATAGTTCAAATTTAATGGGACAATATATCATATATCATATCTTGATTAAATAAAAATGTTGTATTAATTATTTTTTTTTTTGAGGTTAAGAAAAATAATGCATGCACATTTAACCAAGATTGAAAACACAAGTTAAATAAACAATAATTAATAGTATTGTTCCCATTGACTTTATTACATTTTAACTCAATGATATAAAATCATTGAACACGAAAAACGGTTCTGAGCGAAGACGGTCTCCCAGCCTATATAATATTACTTAGTATATTTGAAAATTGAAAGGTGTATAGAAAATTCTAATATAAACAATGTCTACAACATTCAGTAAAAATTGCATGTATCTACTGGTTCCAGTTTTTTTTTTGCCGGCGTTTTTAAAAACTACTTAGAATTTTTAATTCTGACCTCCCGAATGCACTAACTATAGATTCACCACACATCATTGTCAAACAAATACATTCATCTCTCCACTCGGAATCTAAGACAATGGAAAGCTCCCTTCTGTACCTATAGTAGGTTTCAACTCTAGCTCATCACCAAAATCAGTTTAAATATTTTGAAAAATGCATTTTTTATACTATCAAAAAAAAAAAAAATATAAACTTTATGACAAAAAGTTTTAAGTCCCAGGCTTAATATTTTTTCCATTTCGACAAAATAACTTAAATCGTTATTTTATAAAAACAAACTATGTCAAAATTTGAACTTCATAAAGTCCATAAAAAAAGTTGTGCCTATAATATTATGTTCTATTGATATCTTTTAGAATGCTGTAAAAGCAACTTATGAAGAATATAGTATTAAATTCTCAAGGATTTTGACACAGGTACAATCAATAATGTTTCCAACATCAATCGAAAATAGTTGAACAGTTCAAATGTCATGATAAATAACTCAAAAAGATCAAATATAATTTGAACATTTTATCTTGTACAGAAAATTCTAATATAAATATTTTGTGAAAAGTCTCCAAGGACCATTGCTATACATTTTTTAACTACAACGAAAAAATTAAATCGATGACGGTACGTAGACAATATGAACAATTCTAAAAAAAAATATCCGAACACAACAATAATTAATTGGTAGGTATGAAAAGAGATTTGCCAATGACAGATAATTATTTTAATTAATTAGAAGATTTATTTGGTTTTGCTTTATATCATTAAACATTTAAAATCATTACGGTGTATTTGTGTAGGTTAATATATTTGTTTATCGCACGTTTACGGTATACGGATAATACAATTTAATTATGCCATTTTTCTCTCCACATAATCCTTTCTTTAAATTGTTGTTATACATAAAGTGCAAATTAAATTAAAATATAATTTCATACTAATGATGTTAACATTAAAAATGTTTAAGTATTATACGCACCAAATGCTAAGTAGGTAGGTATTTAAAATGTATAAACTAAATACCTACCAGCTATCTACAATATCGTTTCAATTTTAGTACCTTTATGTACTGCTTCGGCAAGTACAATAAGTATATAATATAAAATTATTTAGTTCAAAATTGTCTGATAGTAATAACTAATAACATATCTGTGAACTTGCTTATTCATGTTCAGTATCACGGTCTACGATAATGTTCAAATGTTATTAAAATATAGGTATTATTATAAAATATAAAATAAGTACTATATTATAATATTATTATCATAATGTGAATAACACCAATAAGATATAAACCACTAGCTATTGGGTTTATTATAAATTATAATGTTATATTCTTTTGCACAAACAATTTAAATATATTTAATTATTCAAGTAGTTAAAATATTATGACATATTGATACAAGTTATATATTTAGTATTATAGTATAACACTATAACTGTATAAATATTATAATGCCTATTGTTATATATGATATACCTACTCATTATTTATTAGTAAATAGTAATTACTCATAGAGTCAAACTAAGTGAGATGTATTATATTTAAGCACATTTATTTATGCTAAAGCATTAGTCTACGTGCACTAGTTATATAAAACGTAAGATAAATAATTCTATTTTATTTTAAATATTGTTGCAAACCTACAAAGGATTATAATTTGTTTCTCATATCATATACAGAAACAAGACTAAAGTACAACATTCACTGAAACCTCTACGAGAAGCCGTAGGCCCAGGTATCTCGAACAACCTTATTCCCTTCCTCAAAGCTTCAGGACTGGATAAACAGATTTAATAATTAAAATTAAGCAATCTATTCCATTCTATATTTCCACTGTACATATATTATAATTCATAAGTATACATATATATTATATAAATGTAATTTAATATATTTAGACGTTTGATAAAAATACGGTTAAAGTAATTTAGCTACTAAAGTTGTATACGATCGAAAAAAAAACAACATTTGAATCTGGTGGGTGGTAATTTTGTTTTGTTATGAGTATAGACTAAAATAACTAGTAAATATATTGTATTCATTAATAAATTAATATGGTATATTATTTCTTATAAGAAAATAATTATCACGTTGATAACTAATAAGCTATAAACATTTTATGTGTTCTCGGGAAGAAATGTCCACTTAGTTCCGTTTTCGAGAATTGTTCATCCTTGGAAACGATGATTAATTATCTTATCTCCTTATCGGAATAAATTAGATGTAAACATTAATATTTATTATGAAACATTGGTTTATGGTTTAGCAATAATTCGATTTATTCTTCATTACGCGAAGCACACGTATAACATCCTATGGTTCCCATGTTATTATAACGACGTGTATTGTGTGCAAAACAATAATTAAAAATTGTTTAATGACCTACCTGTCCTACCTACTACCGACGGTTGTAGGTACACACGAAAATGCGTTCACATTCTATAATTAATTGTTATTGATAAAATTGTTTTTTTAACCCAAATTACGAGTACTAACTACTATAAGATCCCCGAGTGGAATGTATATTTTATTTTCGGAATTTATTAAAGAATATATAATATTATTATAATGTCATATTTTATTTGTTTCGCAATGTTTAAAGTGATTCGCACTGGGCACTGTAAACCGCAACTCTGTTAATCGATTAACAGTATTGTTTTTGAGAAAAAATGACTAGGTATTATATTCAAATTTCAAACATCGACCCGAAAAACGTTGGTACCTATGTCGTGAAATCACAGCAGTTTTTTGAAAAACTACAACGGATATCGTCTCGCAATCATTTTACGAACTCGACGATGATGTTTCAAATTGAAAATAATAAGTAATACAACACTGGCAAGAAGGGTAAGCGTAGGAAGTCTCAGACTAGGGTCATGTGTCCGACACTCAGTCTCCTATAATAATATATCCTATATCCGTACTATGGTCGCCGATCGCCGTACTCGTACATTATATATTAGGTATACAATTTTATATATAGTGCCAATACTTTGTTTAACCTAACAATTCAAAATTACGTATTTACCATAATAAACATTTATATTATAATAAGCATATTTGAATCTTTTATATCGCACAAAACATGTAAACACGAATAATAATGATTGAAAGTTGAAACTCCAACCATTAGGCATATCGTATTGTCGTGTATTATATAGTTATACAATGTGTGTACTGCAGTGCGTTTGGTGGATTTGACGATCGCTCATTTAAATTATTTATACTGTCAAATCCTCCAAATACACAATGATGGATATGAGTTGTTGTTATGCGTCTAGACATAATATTATTATTATGTTCTTTTGTTTCTAGCTCATCCGCCACGTAGGGTTTATTGGTAAATAATATAAGCCAATGTTTTTGGGTCCAATCATGTATACATACGAGATACGACATAACTACCTATAGGTAGTTAATACTTTTTTGGCTACTTTAATTTGAAGTTTGTTAACTAAGTTTAATAGGTATGTGCATAAATATTATATGATATTTTCTTTGGGGCCACGCTAGATCTATAACAGCCAACTTCCCTCCAACTTCATTTGGGGCCTAGAAAGCCTTTACGTATGTTTTCAGCATTATTAATCTTCGCGGCCTGTAAGATAACGTTTAAAGACGTTGGTTTAAAATATATTATATTGTAATTATACAAAAAACTTTTTTTTAACAAATTGTATAGGTGTAATTATAGCATTCGAAAATGTTCATGCAGAATCGAAGGGACCTACGTACTACTTTAGTAAGTCTTAAACGTGATACCTAAATAATATTAAGTTTTGGACATTTACAAAAAAGAAGAAACTTAATATAAATAAGTTTTTCTTGAAAAAAAAAATGTAAGGAAATGTTTTATGTAGATAACATTTTATTTGTTTTAGCTATTTGTGATACGATAGTCAACATTTAAATTAGCCACGCATTAAAAATGTGATCGTGAAATCGTACACTAATCGATCACGGCCTTCAATCATTTCAAATGACATTAGGTGTTAAAATATTTTTCCAAGGATTCCAAAGCCTCGATACAATAAATCCGACTCTTCCAAATTGAGTGCGATAAGTAATGATTAAAAATTATAACCGAAATGCATGTGATACTTATTTTTGGTGCATCTGAGTTACGTGCTGCATTAATGGTAATGATTTATTACTAATGAACATAGTGTATCACGAGTTCTTACTTAATTAATTACTTTATCGGATAATAGTTTTACGAGATTGTATAGTAAAAATGCATTTTCGTGAATTAAAAAAAAAAACAAGAAGCATTACTACGCTACTACGCTAGACATAGACAATTTAAATAATAGCGACTCCATGATATAATATAAAAAATAAAAATACACAAATAAGACTTAAATTCGTTACAATAAGTAATGTAAATTAGAATACACATTTTAGCAGTAAATTAAATTTATAAAAATTAACTTTTAAAAAGTAGATAACCGCTTTGCTGTATAGTAGGTGTTAAGTGTGTCCCGTCATTGGCTAAGTTACTGTAATGTATGTTTTAAATTTGAATTAAATGATGTATCATGGAATACGAAAAACGAGCAAATGAGTTTGCCACTGGTTTGCCTGTAGTACTAAACATATTTGAAGATATTATGTACCTACCAGTATTTATATACCTATTACTATACTAAAGTAATTTATTTGCCAGTCTTACCTAGTTACCTATAAGGCTATAACAAACGAACATTTTATATATTTTTATCTATGTATAAAATAATTTGAGAAATTTCGCCATTTAGACGAATTTTGTCAAATTCTTATGATAAACTTTTTATTAAAATTAACTAAAAAAAAATTCTTAAATATGAGATTGGTATATAAATAACTAAAATAGAATTATTTCTGAATTAGAAGTATTTCTGATTATTCGTTTTCGAATTACAACAATATAAAGAAATCGATTTTGTTAATAACTCTTTTTTTCTGGAAAATTCTTGTTTTTCCTAATTTTTTTTCCTAATTATTTTAAAAACTTCATGGAATTTTTATTTTTGACCTGCCAAAAATACCAATTATATTCACTTTTTACCAAAAAAGATATTGAAGTCGAAAATTGAAGCAATTTTTTCATTTATGAATCGTATGTGTGTATAATGTATATAGATATACGAAACAAAAAACTACACAAAATATAATATAATATAATATCGTTACCACATCAGCAGTCAGCAAACCAGTTAAGCTATACCTAGTTGATATAGTTGATACAGTTGACATAGTTAGTTGTGTAAAAAAGTGGAAGAGGAATACAATTAATGTATGCAGTTTGGTTGTTTATTCTAAAAATCAGCTATAGATGCAATTCAGTTATAAGTCACAAGAAAAATTTCATGAATTTCGATAAGCATTATTCCTGTTATAATGACATCAGGGTGTACAATCGTATTAATGCAAATCGTAGTTTGTAATGCGATTTCTATGTGGAATTATGGTACTAAGACATAATGGATTATTAATTTCATTGATTTATTCATATAATAATTAAAAATATTTAAATAAATAATGTTACCGACTGATTGTATTGTGTCATATAGACAATTCTGTTTTATCCTACTTGATAAACTTTATACTCATAAATCATAATATTCATATTTTATAGCTATATAATAGAGTGATCAATTATTAAATAGACGTCATAATTCATAATTATGTCATAATAATTGACGCTTACAAATTTACTATCAGATTTGTTAATAATATTGATACATAAAAACATAAACGAAATATAAGACATATAAAATAGCCAACCTACAAGTATAATGAAAATGAATTAATACATATTGGTTTTAGATTACGTCATTGGATTTGTATAATAGACTATATAAATTATAAGATAAGTATTATTTATAGTATAATATTATGTACCCATTACCCCATCGGTGTATACATACCTGGACTGTCTTACATTTACCGTTCATAGCTATTGTAAATATATCAGTAATACATGGTAAATAAACAATTTTGTTTATCTTTTTTAAACGAACTAATTAAAGAATATGGTTTTTTTCTCAATAATTATCGACTGCAATATAAGTAAATGATATGTAGTTACGCTGCAGAGAAGTGAAAAGAAACAACGAAATAAAATATAATCATTGAAGTCTATATGAAAACAAATTAATGTGAAAGTAATTATTATCAGTGATTCTTGTTATGATTACTAATTTAAATCAATACCTAGGTAATTTATGTTCATACGTATGGCACTATTGTATAGGTAATTCATTGAACCACTTTTAACGTTTTGAAATTAAATGTTATGTATTATATTAGTATATAACTGAAATTAGCTTAGTGATTTTTAAATGGTATTATTTATACAATTGCGTTGTGTGTTGTGTATGATAATTGTCTAGCCATGAAAAATAATCGTTTTTATTAATTCGTTGTGTATGTTATACTTTCAGCGTGAATGGAATGGAAAATGGTCAATAATTAATTAAATTAAATATTGTACGCTATAAATTATAACTACTTATAAATATGACCTAATTAAGTATACAAGATTAAGACAACTAAATAGTGGATTAATAGTTTTAATGCTCAGTCACGATATAAAGACAAATTTATTCAAATAAAAGTTGATTTAAAGAAAAAAAGAATAGTTAGGTATTGATATTGCTATATTTGTGTATCACGTGAAAACCATGTGATATAATTCATTACGTTATCAAGCAAATGCATAATATAATACGTACAAGACCAAAGGTATTAAAGTCCTAAATTATAAACATTATTTAAATTAATTTTGTTTGAAATTAGTCGTTAGTAGATAATATCTACCGTATTTAACAAATGTATAATTGATGTGCAATAAAATATAGTTAAGTGTAGGTACCTATGGATTCTAGTAAATATTCAAAATTTCAAATTAACTTGATAAATATTTTAAAAATGCATACTAAATTTTAATTAAATACAAAATTTTTTATTAATTTAAAAACTAATGAGTACCTATATACGTCGTATGGGTACCTGCAACAGTATCTACATGGTTACCAAAAAGTACTTGATAGCACTTAAAAAGTAATATACGTACACGAGTAAGAAGGAATCTGAGGGAATCGGAAGGAATCAGAAGGATTAATTTATGTAAGTGTCTTTAACTTGATACCTAACAATATCTAATAATGGTCTTAATTTTCTCAATTTATTAAAAGACTCAATTCTGGAGATCATCAAAACCTAACTAATAAGTAATAGTTATGATGCCGATATGCGATGACAATAGCTATCGAGTCTATTCGTATGTATTTCAAATCGTAGTCTCGTATCTAATGTATCAAAGGTCTCTTAGATTGTGATACGGTTAGTCCGTCTGCGAATAATAACTATTATTATCATTGAAAGGGTCCGTAGTATAATAATAATATGATGTGTAACTATAAAAATATCAAACGACATATTATTTGGTTTCCATTGTAGGAACGTTGACCTTTGATGTTTGAATTACAGAAAATTAAAGCGTGAACGATAAGTCACATTATTTGGTTTTCATGTTAATAATAAATAATTATCATGTTGTGTGTACGAATGTTTTTAAAGCAAATAGGCTGAAATAACTATAATATTATAATATTAAATATTTTATGCATCATGAATATGTTCTATTATTTGTCACCTATTCGCGAGTAAGTAAACAAAATTAAAATAACCCAAGACGTGTATAGACTCTGACCTCACAGTAATTGTGTTTGATTTTGATACAATGTGCGATACGATAGGTTTGACGAATTTGAGTTTTATCATTGTTATTGTTGCTATTATTATATTAATTTACAACAAATCAGTAATGTTTTCAAAACTCATACATGATAATACGTAGGTAGTTAACAATTATTGACATTTAATGGTGCACTGTAATACCTAATGGCTAATACTAAAGAGTATAATTATTATTATAAACATCAGTACCTACCCATTGAGTATAATATATAGGCACCGTCACTGTAGTGCAGCCGTGCAGGAACAAGTGGTCGGTAAAAAAACAAATTAAATAAAATGTAAATCGTGCACGAAAAAGTAGTAAGCTCCGAAAGTTTAAATTATCTATTAAATACTGTGTACTGTAGGTGTGTTTACTCGTCAAGTCAAGCAATTCGGTTTTAATTACATTTCATTAATTCACGTAAAAAAATATTTTTATTTTTATAGTGTCTCTGATAATAATAATCTCTATGTATGTTTTTTTTTTAATGCTTAAATCCAAAAGAAAAGAATGTTCAGCGATAATTTACTATTATTATTATTCTGTAAATTTACCAATGTAGGTACTATTGACTAACATTACTGTAATACTATGCATGATAATAAGATATAGGTACCTATGTTAATAGAAGTGCTATTTTAAATTTTTTTTAAATATATGCATTTTGCTTAACAATAGTGCGAATTCAACTAGCCAATATAATAATTATATAATAATTGAGTGCTATGTCGAAACCACACAGTCGGGTCGTATAGTTGTAGATATTGTAATATCTGATGAAAACTATTTCTTTATTCGTTTCCATAGGTTAGTGGGTTAGAACAATTATTTTTATGGTATTTATTTACTACCAAAGCATAGAAATTGAAAATAATATAAAGGTTATGCACTCCTCGTTTACAATTATACGAGTAAATTATGTTACAATATATACGCAGTAATTATTCGTAGATAAAAATATGACAGGATGTAAGTAATTAGACGGTCTATGTAGCTTTTTTACCATCATAACAAATAACAATATTTCGAAACACAATAATTTAGTGGAATATTATGCGGGTACATTGAAAAAATTTGTTCCACTAGTAATTGACTGATGATTTTTTTTCTTTTGAAAAATCTAGTTCATCGCACGTTCGGTGGATACAGTTATGGGTGGGTCCGACGTGAACGTTTTAAATACAGGTAATTTATGGTTAAAACGTGATACGTGCAGTGCGAATTAAATTTAAAGTCTAAAATCTTAATACATTCAATACTTGTATTGCGTGTTTACGTCAATATAAATTATTTATATGAAAATTTTGAAAATCATAAAATCATAAATTTACAATTCCCAATAAATATGAAGTTACTATTTAGTTTAGTATTCTTGAACAGTAACATAGACGTAAAGTGAAAATATGTAATTGTAATATTGTAATGTAATAACTGATAATACATTGCATTTTATTGTCTTATTACAAGAATTTTTAATTTGAATTATTAAATTTTTACCTGTACCGACTATACCAACAATTTACAATCGTTGTACACCTCGCTTTAAACTTTATTGAAGTACTGATTTTACTGGACCAAAAAGTTTACACGGAGAATAATGACACTTTCTAATACAATTATAAGTTTTCTTGCTTTGATTAGAATCGAAATAAGTGAAATATAAAATAGGGATTTAATATTTCTTGTTTGTTAGGTACGTACCTAGTTTGAATATTATTATCAATTTATACTTGATACATGTAATGACTAAATTGTGTGATATCACGAAAATAAATATTCAAACATTATTATTTCGGCATTCAATATAATACTCAAATAATAGTGATTGTTTTTAATTACAAAAATGTAATTGTATGTAGATTGTAGTTATTGTTAAGGGTTAATATAATGCAGTTCAAATAGTGAATTTCATTTCAGTGCTCATTTTTGGGTTTTAATATAATTCAATTAAATAAACACAATACACGGATGTTGTTTTGTAATTATTTGAGTGAAAACAATTTAAAATCATTATTTAATAGTTATTGGTTCCTACTTACATCATGAGAAATGTAAACGTTAATATTTCAATTTAAAAACAAACACAAAAAGTTTATAGGAAAAAAATTGAGCTATATTTGTACTCAATAAATTATAACTGCATAGGTACATTTTTCATTTTTAATATTGTTACTCTTAATAATTTTTTATTACTTATTAGTTATTACAGTTTCAAAGTTAATGAATAAATCGGAATAATAAGTAGGTAGCAGCCCACAAAATTAATGCAAAATTAAAAAAATATTCCTTAGGAAAATGTTAAATTCTAATATATTTATGAAATATTCTTGTACCACTCAAGGAATATTCAATTGTAATATTTGTATTAAGACTTAAATTGTATACTAGTGGAATGTTTGTAACATTCCTTTGAACGATGGAAGGTATCTTCACAATCAATTCGTACTTTATATTGTGGGCATATTATTATTCACAGTGAACATTAATAATTTATTGTACCTTTGTATTTTCTTTACTTTTTCGCATGATTAAATACAGCAAAAATACTATAATAATAGTTTATATTATATTATAAGTATACCAACAGGAAATACAATATTATGCAATAATTGTTTGTTATTATTAGGTAATAAACTTTAAAAAAAAATGACTGATTCTTTGAATACCTACTTACCATTAAGGATTGTTTTTATTTGCATGTCCTTTTTGAAGTTATAATACTTCACAATAAGCTATAAAATAAATTGACAACACGTTTTATATTTTAATAATTTCGAAACATTAATGAAAGTGTAATAATTAGTTAATACAGTTAATAAACTACCAAGTGCAAACACTTTAAATAACAGCTTATCAATTTTGAAAAAAAAATTTTAAATAGTTATGCGATTGTACATAATGAACATCGTAAAAGATTTTTAAGACTTCTAAGACAATAAAATAATAATTTGTGAAATTTGTATATTGCTTAATTAACGCTTTTTTATTTTTAGAGAATTTGATAAAATAATAATACCTTTATAACAGAGATATTACAATATAAACTACAATACGAATAGTAGATGTACGATATAAAATTAATAATGTGAAGAAAAATTAAAACTTATGCAAAGACGCAATTCCGTTAACTAATTTTATCTGGTCTAATTTTATTTTTCTCATTGTAAACCAGGCCTACAGGACCTGTCTGCCAAGATCGGACGCGTTCAGCGTCGTATATACGCATGTCACATATTATGCATATTATAATACTACACAAAATAGAGAATTGCCTAAGCGATTAATTAACTCACTCAGACTTGTAACGACCTTGACCTGATAATATTACAATTATTCTCAAGTTCTTACAAATAAATTAACACAAGCCTACAAAAGTACGGTTCGTGCAAATAAATTGTTTTACCTGCGAAGCAGCCAAGCTCGTATAAAAACAGAGACCGTACAAAATACAAAAATAGACGATATTTTATTTCGGAATACGCATAATATACATAGTACGCGAACACTGCAAGTGTGTAACCGGGAATCTTTACATGACATTCAGTATCGCATAAAGTTCTGTTAAATTTTTTATGTGCACCGCAGCCACGCGCCGGTGTCCCGGTGCAATGAACAAATTATGGTTGAATAGAATAACTAAATAAACATTTGATCAAATTGGCCCTTTGTATATGGGTAGATATTATGAGTATATGACACCGGCACAAAGAGAAGATCTCCAACCGAGAATATTTGTATAATATTAAAGAAAAATGCGACGAACGAGTATTAACAAATACATACATAATAAACACTATATATTTACAGTAGATATTTGTACATATGTTATATTGTAAAGGTTTATCTGGGGTATTTGACTGTAATAATAATTCATACTGAAATTATTAGAGCTTGGTTCTTATTGCACTGAAAATCATCAAAACATGTACGTAAATATTTATAAAAAAAGTTATATGATTAAATGTAAATAGGTATGCAAATTAAATTACATTAACACGAACAAAAAATATATATATATAAAGCTGTACATGTATGAAAATATGCAATTAAAAATGTATAAACACATAAAAAAAAGAAATTAAAAAAAAACAATTTAAATACAAAATAAAAGGTACATTTTTGCGTTCTAAATGTACAGTAAAAAGTGTTTACTAATTAATTAAAAGTAATTAATAAAAACACGATTTCGCAAAATACGAAAGACGAGACTGCTGACGTGTGGGCACGTAGCTAGTCAGTAATCGGCGATGACCCGTCAAACGTCAACCGACGACGCGCCAATGGAAAATATAAAAAAAAAACCTGAAAGTTCCTAGCAAATACTCTATCTTCATATTATGATTAAAATTATTAAATATTTGACTGCCCTTCAATGAAAACAACAAAACTATATACCTCGTCGTCCATCGAACCATATGTTTTCCATGAAATAATGCATATTATTTTATAAAAAAAGAGGGGAAATCCCTCTGAAAAACCACCCCTCTGTTGGGTCGAGTGCTCCTCGTCCATGAGTTGGGTCAGTGCAATGGATGTGTTAAATTTGTATTCAATGTTAAATTTTTGTATATTATACGAAGAACGTTTCTGAGTGAATAAGGTCTGTCGCCTGTCGGCCTATTATATTACTAAGTACGTTTTATGATATATTTTCAATTTATTGTTGTAAATTATTTTGCCATTACTAATGCAGTAGGGAGAATTGATTTCTGACGAAAATATTGCATTTATTATATTATTAGTAGTAACTATTAAATTATTATATTTATATAATATTGTTGTCTACTCCAGAGTCAATACCGGCCTACCTTACCTTTAACGGTGTGAATTGGTTCTCGGTATAAATAAATAATAGCATAGAATAAGAAAGTATTTTGAAAACGTCATTGCGTATGTAAAATATAATAATATATGATGTAACATTTTTAATTTATCGAGGATAATGTTTTTTGAATAACAACAAAATAATTAGAAACTCTCCGATCAGATTCTAAGACCTCAATACATGCAAAAACATGCAATTTTTTTGGCGTCTTTTAATTTTTCACTACTTCATACATATTTCCAGTTTACTAATCAATTTGTTGAGTATTAAATAAATAATATTATCCAAATTAACAAATCCCGAGCCCATACCACTAGATACTGCACCTTATGTAAATAATACGATGCGTTAAATACAAACAATATTACCTATTATTAGTAACAACTAAGACTGTACATTTAGACAATGATATAGTTTTGAAATTTAACTCGTATGTAGGTAATTAAAATGTAGTTAATGCGTCTAGACGAATTAAAATAGATTGAAATACGTAAATGCGTAGTTATAGATATACCTAGGTAGTTAAACCTATGAAAAATAAATTTAATAAGGTAGCATTGTTGATGGGCGGATTAAACAATATGGTATAACAAGAATAATATAGGTAGTAATATTTATTCTTACAAAACGAGGAACCGATATCTCTCTCTCGCACGAGTAGTTGGAAATAATTGGAATCTTAGATTGGCCTGATCTACTTCAGACATATGAGTTTATAATAAATTTTAAAATGTTAGTTGTCATTGAGAGATTCGTAATATTTTACCTACGTGTGAAAAATATGCTTGTTAGACTGTTTCGCATATAATATTTTGTGAGTCTTAGTATCGATATAATTAATTCATTTAAAACGATTTATTAAACGATTCTGATAGTCTGCAGGAGCCCTCAAATGCATCACTTAAGTCATTACTCATTAGTAAGCATTACCATACAATATTTCTATAACTATTCTAATCGAATTATAATAATTATAGTTACGCTGTAACCTTTTTGGTCAATAACATTTGAATAATTTTAAATAGTGTTCTTTTTAACTAGTATGATGATTGTATATTTATATCATATTGTAATAACTAATAAGTATGATAATATTTTATAGCACATCTTGCAGAAATACAAATAAATATGACCCATTGGTCAATTATTAACGATTCGGAGAGTTTTATTCAGAATCAACACGAATAGTAAAATGATTAATTCATCAACACTGATTACCACGATTACACACTTATAATCTATAAATTATAATATCTACACCTTTGATTAAGTACTTGATTATATATATTATATACCCAACTAAAACAATGAAATATGCGTTCAAAATAGGTAGTCGAGTAAATATCTCTGGTTTACATTAATCCCATAAAAAACTGATAAGATTATAACAATAAACAATAGTACAGTAATAATACAGTTATTACTTATTTCAACAATTTTGTTTTAGTAGTGCAGTACACTCCGTTTTTAAATAATAAGTCCAATTAGACATTATAGTATATTATGATATTATGTTATAAGATTAAAATATAATATGTTCATTATTATTATTTTTTCCAAGGCGTTTTTCGTTAATAATTTGCTAATAAATAATAATGATAATAGACATTTTACATTTCCGTTGATAGCTCATTAAATTCTTCTTATCATTTCATAAAACTCATTGTTTAAATTAAATAAAGCCCTTTTACTACCAGTCAGCCACGACTAAAATATTCAAACTGGCAATCACGTCAAGCGTCATACACATCGTAATATTATACTTATATACATATATGAACTCATTAAAATAAAATAAAAATGTTTAATTATATGATTAATTAATAATTTCAATCAAATAATAAACTATACTCAATAATTATTTTCTCCTTGGAAATGTACAAAAAAATAGACCTATATTTATCGTGTTGAACAATTTTGAGGCTCATATACATCATTATTTATTTGTGTACACACAATGATTTTTAGTAGGTGTAGAACTTATAATATTTTACCAACTGTACACAAAGAATACATTTTTTGCTTAGGAGTTTAAGTGATTGTATTACGATATTATCGTATCGCACATTTTTTGTCATGTCAATATTATTAATAAGTACTTTTACGCGTATTATCTATACATAGGTAATGTAGGTATTTAATATCATCAAACTCTTTTTAGAAATCCTATAACTAAAATGTAGCGATTGGCCTTCAATTAATTAATAAAATCCAGATAAATATTTTAAATTTGAATTACAGTAAATTGTGTATATAGGCTTATAATGTGTTCAATTTATTATCTACGAAAATACTAATTTTTTTTAAATTTTTGATAAGGTAATTAATGAAAAAATTGAGTATTTACTTACAAAACGAAGTTAAATATAACAGTTTTTTAATCGTTATAATTAGTTACTCGATAACTTACAATTGGATTGTTAAAATTAATAATTAAAGCATGATTGTATTCAACTTAAATTAGTTAAGTAAGTATGGGCTTTTAAATTTTAATTAATGCAAATGTTGCAATAATTGCACATTGCACTATTATTGCGTACTATTTATTTTATTGTAGGTATCGCCTATCTACTGGTGCACCTATATCCTAGTATTATAATAATGGTATATAAAATTAATGTATATTTTCCAAATTTCAGATAATTTTTTTTTGCTAGTGGTCTGTTAAGTACTTGCTCTCTTGTTAATTATTGTGCACTTAAAAATTAAAATATTAATGGATCGGATGAAGAGAGGGAGAGAAGTGGGATTAGTATAACAACAGCTCTATAGATAATATAACATAATAACATGTTCCTCTTTCAACGGCATAACACGAGATATTATATTATAGAATTATATATTGTTGTGCGGATAGGTAAACTTATTTTGCGGTAGGGGCGATAAAATATAATAATATATTGATGAACGGAATAGCGTGTTCTAAACCAGAAGTCGATAAACCTTCACCATAATAACGTAAAAGTAATTTGTTTAAGCGTATAATAGTCAAGAGTTATATTATAAGATAGCATTTTTGAGTACCCACTTGGAACACTAACCGCACAATCTAAAACATACCTAGCTAGGAGTATTCGTGATTTAAATCTAAACGTGTTAATATGCATGTTATAATGTCATACAAGTCTATATTATTATGGCATTGCAATGATAATAATTGTATTACACATCTATACCAACGTGTATTAGCCGTATACCGATTATGCGCGATCGATAGGTATATGCTTGCCGATAACTATAAATATAATTATATAACTCTTCAATAAGTCTGAAAAATATAATATATAATGTTCATTATTTTTAACATGAAAGATGTTTTCTTCCATGCCCGTTACAAAAAACATTTTAATTTAAATCATCAACAACTAAATACCTATCTAACAGCTAACAGGTAGGTATTATACGGACTTAAAAATATTAATTCATACACCTATAATTACTTACCAAATGTAATGAAATAAAAAATAAATTCTTATCTATTACAGTAATATTACCTACATCCGCTTGGGATTTGAAACATCTTACGATATTATGTGATTTATAATTATAGTAGGAAAAATAAAAAACAAAGTGATTGCAAAATTATGTTCAATAGATATGTATATTTTTACATTTAACTGTACGGTGTATAATATATTATTATGCCGACATTTACAAAATCCGAAAAAAAAAGTTTGTAATAAAAATAATAATTTCACATAAATAATATTAGAAACACTTTAAGTACGCTACAAAAAAAAAAAAAAATGAGAATCATAATAATAGGAAAAAAATAATATTATAATAATAATAAAAATAAAAATAAAAATAAAAATATATAAGTTTAAAAAGAAAAAAGTACATTTTTATCCTGAAAATATTGTCTTTTACATATTAATAGATAGTGGTAATAAAAATATTTGTTGTATTTCATTCCTGTAGAAATAACAGTCAAACTATTGAGTGATGTACAATGTATTTGACTAGAAATTCAACAGAATCCATTTGCATCATTTATTTTACTTAAAATTTCCAGTTGAAAAAATGTTTTTATTTATATTGCAGTCATTATCACGGAAAAAGCCTGTAAACAAATTATTATGATTATTATTATATTAATTTTGTAATTGTTTTCACTTATTTGCTAAAAATAAACATTTAATAATAAAAAGATTATGACGATGTATAATCTAAATAAAATATATATAAGTACCCAGTGATTCAGTTGTATTAAATAATAATTAAAAAAAAAAAAATAAAGATAATGAATTAACATTTTACGAAATTCAAAAGTAGGTACTATTTGTGTACTAAAAAATTCAAAGAACAATTGAAAGTGCAATTATTTATTTAAATTAATTAGTAATACCTAATAATAATTATAGTTTTAAATATTTCAATCACTTTCTCAAGTTGTCGTTCAACAATTCAATTAATAGAGAGTTAAGTGTATCAAAATGGTAAAAGTGTGGTGCTTCTTGAGTTATTTACACATATTGGGCCACAAATTGACCACTTATTTAATTAGTGTTTCAGTTTTAAAATGATTTTCAAACGAATCACTACCTACCTACTTTATCAAATTGTTACACAATTTGAGGTAATACGTCGAACGTGATTATCTTTAACATTTTTTTTTTTTACTACAAAATTCCAGACAACATATTTTTTGTTATCTATTGCGATAAAAAAAAAAAAGATAGACCCATTAAAAAAAAGTTCCTATGTGCATGCATATACACATATATTTATGCAAAAACAAGCCTAATAAATAAAAGTGTATTATTATTTATTATGTATGACATGCAAGTACATGTATTTTATGTTTTTATGTTAACAGTCATATAGAGGTTTAATGAATTGTTTTATGTGACAATAATTTGAAACGTCGAAATAACTCATTATGGGTCCGAATAATCAAAACGTCATTATATAATATTATTGGGCGGCGATGTTTGGCTCGAGGAAAAGAAAGAGTAAATATGCTGACAACAATTGGAACGCGAGTACTAAATACTGAACGCTGCCAACAATTCATTGCTCCCTCGACAATAATAAATTGTATTGCATATACTGCATAATATTATGTACACGATCTCATATATAAACATATAATAATAATAACATAATAATATTATTGTTATGCATGACTTTTTTTAACAATGATTATTAGTCACTTAAACGTCTTGCAGAAATACCGCAAATCGGCATTCGATGCACAAACAAGAGAGGCACACACGGTGCTAGCAAAACATACACCAACGTAAGTACCCACCCGTGTCTAATAACCGTCGCTGGTCTGTCTAGTGTAAACATTGTAGGTATTGTTTGCACGCGACAAAAAATATGACGTATTATTATTACCTATATCGGTTATGGACGGGTTCGGCGATGTTTTATTTTTTGACAATGGTTTTATAATTTTATTATTATTTTCGTTGCTCGACAAATACGATTGCGTGTTGCTTATTAAACCGTTTGTGTAAACATCAGCATGGTATTGTATTCGTATTATTTTATATTATGTACCTACATCAAAATATTATAGTATAATCAAATGCCGCGTTTACAACACGATTTCTTACGTAACTTAAATACCTATATATGGCTGTACGGTTTCCCCCTCAGCGCTTATTATAGATTATAAAAATATAATATATTGTTCCGAGTGTATCTGGAGTGTAAAATAAAAATGTTTAATGAACTGCAATTGTCAAACCCGGCATTTACATACTGCAGTAATATTTGTAACAATAAATAATTACTATGTACAATAGGAGACGGGCGGCCTAAGCCTAATTATGATTACATATTTTAATAATAATACACGATTATTATTACACTATAAATCGAACTCTCCGCTTGACAATACCCCGAGAGTTAGTGACGACGACCCTCGCACAACTACCTGTCGTCGCTTTGATACGGCCAGGTACGGGTTAAAATTATTATTTATTATTCGCATAACAATATAATAATATATATATATATATATATATATATATATATATATATGCAGCATTATGCACACACACCTGAACAGGTGTGCCTATTATGTCCTGTACGCTTTACCGTTTCGACCCGAAACGGACCGTTTGTCATGCACCATATTATATAACAATACGACGTAAAGGTGTTGGTGGAGAGCCTAGGAAATCGTAATATTTAAAAATGTTCGCGACGAAAAGGATTTCGTGATGTGTATAATAATAATAATAATATCCGACAATTTGTTAGTCAGCCGCCGCCGTCGGTCACTCTCCAATTCGTACGCATATTATATACATACAATATACATATATATTATATATATTATTATTATTATTATTATTATTGTACACTATATTATGCTCGTCCTCGCCAAATACCTATTCGTTTAACTGTACAATCGGCCAAAAATGAAGCACACAAAACGATTAAGAACGGTCGCTCGTGCACACAACACAATGCTCTGTGGTGCCGCAAGTCTCCCGGGAACCGCCACGGTATTTCGAAGGTCAAAACCGAAAAGAGCAAATTTCACTGTACTGCAATAATTTCGTCATCGTCGCAATATAATGGCGTATACGATTATATTGTGTACAGGGCACGGGATGTACGAGATCGTTGGACGTCATTTTCGTGGTGCCTAGCGGGGGACCTAATTACGACATCGGTTGTCCTGCACAGGGTATATGTGGGCACACGTGCAGATGTTTACGAGGGATGTTGCTGTCAAATTGTAATTTAGTGCTGTGCGTCCATGAAGCAATTTGATTAGCGAATGAATATCAAGAGGAAAAAAACGAAAATGTCCAAGTCGAGTTCAGTTCTAGGTATTTGCTGATTTATTTGAAAAACGTAGGAGTGCCAATGCGCCTATTCGAGAATATAAGATCGATAACAAAAATAAAATAAAACCACGTCATTTTTCTTCTTATTTATACCGAAGGACATTATTACTGTTTATCCATATAGATTGGAAATTGAACCCAAATGGTATTTTATACGGTTCGGACGTCATCCCAACAGGTTCAAAGAGAAAATCGATAAAAAATGGCCGAGAAAACAATAATAATATAGTAACTTCGGCAAGAAACTATTTTTTTTTTTAACGTCCCTCGACCATTTTTTTTTTTTTAGTTAATCCGTATACCGCCCGGGGACATCGCGTCCATTATACCTTTTGGATTATGTTACCCCCGTTGGAGCACTATTGCAAAACATTTACGTCAACAACTATTATGGGCGCGTTTGGTTTGGAACTACTGTGAAACCTCGATAACTCTACTCGTCGGAGAAATAGTGAAAATCGGGTAATCGAAAATTCCACTTTGTACAAAAAAAAATGTGTGTAGGTACATATTGAAGTGCATTGTCCGAGACATAACTTTGAATTATCCCAAATTCGACTCATAGACGTTCGAGTTATCGAGGTTCCGCTGCAATTTTATTCGTATATTTTAATTAGTATTTTACTGTATGATTTTAAAGTGGTTGTTATATGTTTCTTTGAGTTCGCTCTTGTCGATGGCGTACGTAATTTTAATAACAAACATAAAAATATATCTTTGGTGGATCCGATAGGGCTAATCTTTTTTTGTACATCAATTCTACAATGTGTGTATTTCGTGACTGATTATCATATATATAGGATACTAGCTGTAACGAATGTTACGCAGAAATTTAAGCCCTCCCCCCTCACCCCGGATCTCTCGAAAAATATCACATTTATCAAATTGGCCACCCACATCTCAGGCCAACAGCCAGATGTCGAAAATTACCATTTAATATTTACAAATAATATGCCTATACATAATGTTATTGCGATATTAATATTTAAAATTTTGTTCCACCCGAAGATTTACATAATTATTTATCATTAATTATTCGTCATATTATTATACAAGTAAAAATACATATAATACAATATATTAAACTGACCTGATTGATGTTTAAGAAGCTTTCACGATTTGTATGCGTTTGATTTCTTTTTTCAACTGCACGTATGTCACCTCCAACTTGCGCTTTTGAGCGGATATTTCGATTTCGGCAACCTTCTTCTTGAAACGGCTGTTTCTAGCAGCCTCGTTGTTCTTCTGCCTCATCTGATAGTAGTAGTCGGTAGTTTTCGAAGTGCAGCTTGAAGACATGATTGAGTCTGCAACAACGTAAACGCGAAAACGAAAATGTTCAATATTAAATCACGTCGAAAAACGGGGAAAATGTATAGACAAGGCACACATTGTTTGAAATATTTCTTTACAAGATATTATTCTACAGTCGAGAGATCCGACCACTATGGTCACGTGACGTGCCAATGAACCGAAATAATTATCGTCTTAGGGTCTAGTGCAGCAGTCATGTCATGTCATGTGGTGTCAAAAAATTGTCATTAAAAACCCATTACCGGGCTGTGGTCCGAGACCGAATCCCATTGATGTGTCCGGCTATTGAAGCACAGATACATTTCCTCATTTCCTAGAGTAAAATACACACATGTCTTTATGTGTATGTTTTTTTCAGGCGTTCAAGCAATGGGTTTTTGTTTGTTTTCAAAGATGGTAAACATATATTTTAGAGGTATAATTTATGAAATATATTATTCTAACGAACGTTTCGTAAAAACAACAATACGACATTGATTGGAAAACGGACATTCGAAAAATGGTTAAAACATTTACCGAAAATCTTTATCGTTAAAACAATATAATAATATAATACCTGTATAATATAGTTTTTTTCGATTGACATTTTTGAACATTTTGCGTTGACAGATAAACTTGGCACGTTGCTCGAAAACAATACGTACATTTAGGCCAAGGGAAATTCCGAAGACAACGATAATGATCGCAAATCAATAGTGGATCGCAATTATTTCGCGAAAACAGAGGGGTTTCGAACGATCTTATTTTCGATTTCAAAATTGCATCACACTGTTTATCATAAACAAAATTGCAAAATCATAACAGAGTTGTTACGTAGAAGAAACGCGTATTTGATGAACATTAAAATGTTTTTTGTTAATTTTTTTTACCCTTTATTTATAATAGGTAAGTAGTGCAGTAAACACGAACTCGATCATGTATTTGTGCATACTTGAAGAGCATACGAAATTGCTTTGAAGTTAAATAAATATTTTTAGTTACTATACAAATTTCGTAACATTTAATGTATTATTAATATTACTTAAAACTAATAATGCAACCCTAAATTTATTATTATTATAATCAAAAGTTAATACTACGTCATAATTAAATAAATATTCACACACTTATATTTAACATAATATAAAGTAATGCTTTTTTATTGCAATATATTACTACTTTATTAATACAATTTCTACAACATTTTTTTTTATTTATCTGCAAACAAGATTATACGGTATTTTTTAGAAATTGGAAGTGTTTTTTCTGTTTTAATCAAATTCGTTTTATATTAGGTATAATATTATCTCGGATGGCAATGATTATGTTGTACATTAAACGTTTTGTGTTCGAATCTTTTAAAAATAATATAATTAAAATTATATTCGGAGCATTGTTGAAATTTCAGTAAACTAATAAACGAGCTTGAAAATTCAATTACTCATAAACAAAAGTGCCCATCTACAAGCATAATAAATTATCCTACTACTTATTTATTTAAATATAAAAATCGATAAACGCGATATTTTTTTAAGATTACCAAACTGACGACGGCACAAAATAATTTTATAAAACCTGACGCCGGATCGCAAAAACGATATAATTATTAAATAATAATATCGACAGCAATAATTACCTCGTTAGTACGCGGACGGACAACAAAAATCTTCGGATCGGAGATCGAATGCAATCAGAGATGGCACGGCCGGTGATGCGGATGTCGAGTTGTTGTGTTCGAGTGGTTCGTCGTCGATGCTGCACAGGAACGATAGGTACGCTGCAGACGGGTTCTCCGTGACGGTGTGTTGCGGTTTCGACAGTAAGCCGTCAAGCAGAAATCTGGATTTTATATACGCAGACGTAATTGAGCCCTTACCCCTAAATTGTATTATCATCCCTTCCGAGAGCGGACGCTCCACCCTTTCTCGCGAACCGGTACCTACGGGCGAGGGACGATCGTCGAATCGCGGAACGGGACCGATGTGTGTCGCGGAAACGATTATCGTACATCATTGTGTTTAGCCACGCCGACCGACCTTCTCTCAACTCTGCCCCGTCCACCCACCCACCCCCACAAAGGCTCACACGCACACATGCACACACGCACACACGCACACACTCACACATACACACCCACGAGCAGCACTCATTCTTTTGCCCTGTCCCTCTCTATTTGTGCGCAGTTCGTCGAAAAACGAATTCCGTTTCGGCGGCGACAAGGCGTATAAGAATAATGTACACACACACACACACACATATATATATATATGTTTTATACACGTTTTATGGTAGTCCGCCGTAAATAACAAACAACAATGTATACAATATTATCACTTGCAACGCGCCGGCGGGGTTGATCTCGGCGGGAGCAGGGCACACGGCTTAATTTAGCGTCGAAACTGTACACAACTGCTGTGACAAAAACGCCGACCATCCAAGGCCCACACCGTCATCACGGTGACGTGCCGTCCACGGTGTACATAATAATAATGCAATGTGGAGAGACAATAATATTATATCGTGCGCCGAAATAAAAATTGTAGTATAATATTGTGCCACTGGGTTGTGCACGGAATATCGTCAACTGATTCTTATCCGTAGGACGGGCTGTCCACATGATTTGAAAAATAATAAAACCAGATTTGTATATTTCTTGTGGCCCGCCAACAATCATTATAATAATTACCGTATGCACATAACGACACCGTTAATTCCGTCTCGTTCCTCAGCATCTCGTTATTTAATTCTGTTGAAACTATATTATATATACTGTATACAGCAATCTTCGATTTGTGACTCAAAGTGAATCTTCTATTAGACATTCCTAACCGCTTGTTTGTCGCGAATGTGAAAGAAAATACATTAATACAAAAAAAAGTTAAATCATTGATTTCCATTGATCATTATACAGGAAATGTATTTCGACGATAAAATACAATAAATACAATATATCTACATACGTTACCCCACTACACTGCACTAACATACATATTGAGTAAACGATTAAACAAAAAGCACCCTCTGTGTTGTTACGCTTTCTATATACACTCGTTGCTTGTCTAGTAGTACATATAAGGTCTATGGAGAAACCGGCGGACAACAATGGCGAATAAAAGGTTTCAGAAGGCCATATGCAACACACCAAAAAACAAGACTGGGCATTAATGAGTTAAAAATTAAATTAAAGTTAATATTAATTAAACTAGGTAAATAACTCTTCACTTTTTTTCTTGAACCTAATTTTTCACTTAACTATAGTTATATTTTTAACAAATCTAACCTGTTAACTTCAAGTTTCAAAAAATTTAATATAATATTTATGGCGGCTCGAGGGAGTATTTTAAAATCATACGTGTGTGCATGATCACATGAGTTGTGTTTAGTATTAATAGTATTACATTTCTATAAACTACATGGGTATGATATTTAATTTTTATATTTCTTAGGAGGCCAATTTAACCTGCTAACTTCAAGTTTCAAAAAATTTAATATAATATTTATGGCGGCTCGAGGGAGTATTTTAAAATCATACGTGTGTGCATGATCACATGAGTTGTGTTTAGTATTAATAGTATTACATTTCTATAAACTACATGGGTATGATATTTAATTTTTATATTTCTTAGGAGGCCAATGTTTTTAAGCCAACGATAACTTTTTTGTTCTTCATGAAAAGTATGGAGCATATGGAGTTATCTTAACTCTTGTGGAGTATTATTACGATACCTGCGAATCCAGCAGACGAAATATTATTTTTAATTAAAATTTCGGTTTAGGACTATAATACATAATAGTAGATAATATATGCGGTCAATGTAAAGAGTTATTTGATATATCGACTAATAAGTAAGCAATTTTCATGATTTTTGTTTATAATATATTCAAGATTCTAGTATATAGGAAATCGAGAAAAATGCTGTGTTTTAATATTGTACAACGCGGCACAAGAATCGTCTGGTTAAGAATTTTATTGGGCCAATGGGACGCAATTCCAGAACAATGCCGTATTAAAATATATACGAGTGTTGGTTTATTTTCAGTTTTGATCATCAGCAAGTATAGCGACCTTTGAGAACGTCATATGAAATCAATGGTCGGGTTACACAAAAAATGTACCAACTCCGGAGTTTGATTCGACGACGACAGCGCATATCTACAACACAATAGTACCTATAGATATCTACGTATCTATATGGCGTGGTGCGAATAATATTGTTGTCGCATATGGTCGAAAAATCGCACACCGTGACAGGTTTCGCACAATAATTGAATCCTGTTGCTGTAGGTTTATCGTCAGTTATCGTCAGTGATGATTATAGTACTAGTCTAAAGTATTTTGTGATGAAAACGCGAAACGAATAAAATATTGTATGTAATGCGATGATGCATCTATATATTATGGTTTAATTAAAACGTGTTTCGTTGTACATTATACTGTTATAGTTAACCCTAATCGTTCGCTATGTCCAAAATATGTCCTAGCGACGTGCGTAGTATTTTGTGATTTAAATTGTAAACACTGTGTGGTTTGAGTTTATTTTCTGAAAACGTCCATTTATATATATTAATAACCAGCCGTGTTCCCATGCCGCGTGGCCAGAAACGACAATATATTTATTGGCCGGCGTCCATTTCGGTAGAAATGTACAATACAAATGCACACAAACCGTGATAAGTCCGTCCAAACTTCCGTCGTTCACGACGCTATAACGTCATGCTTTAAGACTACTTGGAAACGCACAATAATAATAATAATAACAACAATAATTTAAATTTCAACGCCGTGTCATTGCGCCGACGCACTGCGCTATTCGAATGGTAGAGATCCATTATATTATCCATTATACATATTCATTAGATTTATCTATAGTTTTGACGAATCGATCAATTTTAGAGATGTGCAATATAAAATGTACCTACGTTCAATTCAGTGCATAATTGGTAAATGTTTTATCTTTGTATATGTGTGATTATTTTTCTTAAAATCTTTGTATAACGTAGATACCGACAAGCTATACGTTTAATTTTTAACCTTTTCCAATTTTTTATGAAAGCGTGTATGCAACTTAGTTTTTCCCTCGATCGAAACAGATGGGAACTGTTAACATAATACGGCCACCCAATGTGTGTAATCTATACGACTTTATATATAAATATTTTTTCACCATTTTTATACAGAAATTGACGTACATTAACTTTTAACCATAAAATATATCGTTATCCAGCTCGCATTTCTAATTTTTGTACGCATTTTACTTAATGTAGGTAATTACATTATATACTCACTACAAAAGTGAATTCATTCTATCGTATTATACTTATAGCAATAATACAGGCCTTATCTGGGAGGGAGGAAATGAGGACTACTTTCGAGATATCTTACTGAGTGGTCAATAATGTCTTTTTGCCTAATATATTTTTAGTTTTACCACATTCTACCACACCCCACTCAACAATTTACACCAAGTCACATCAATCACTAATCACTAATACTGTATATAAATGTTAAAAAATCCATCGAAATAGTCCAATCATCAGTACTTATAATCGTTTTTGGTATGAAATGATATTTTATCATTGAATTCAAATTTGATGTATATTCATTACAATGACCTACACAACGGTGCGGTACACTCGGGACTTACTACACAGCAGAGTGGCATCCCCGGTATTTAAATTTGTTATCAAGTACCTATCAACGGGACATTAACGTTTTTTAGTTGGTATTTTTCATGTTGATTAGTATAGGATTAGTATCTATATACGTAATAGGTATACAAGCATAAGTATTCGCAATCGACCACTTGTTAGCAATATTGTAACCAAAGATAATAGCAATTCAAATCCGAGTACAATTTCAAAGCAGTAGTATTTTTAAACCTTCAGAAACTGCGAAAACAATTTATTTCTACATATTTTATAATCGCTGAAAAATGTGTTACCGATCCCTACTGCTACGAAAAAGAAAAATAGCTTGTCTCATTTGATACGCACAATATTATATGATGTAATTCATGTGTATTTGGAAAAACAATTTTTTTTTAAAAATGTGCATTTATTTATACATGCATATATTATACATAGTATATATATTTTATACATTAATTCTGGTTGCCAAATAACGTTGCGTTTAACAACAACTTAGTGTGCTCATGTTTGTCATTAGTCGCTATTAGAATAGAATAACACGATGTCTTCATTTTACTATAAACTCTACTAGGCGGAGTCGGTCAATTCGAAATCTGTAATTAAAATGTAAAATACTGGCATGCTGCACTTAGAAGGTATAAATTGATACTGCCATATTGGTTTGCTTGGTTAATTTCCGCAGTGAATTTAGACGATTTCACCAAATCGTATTTCACTATAATAACTATGGTTACTATACAGTACCATCAAATACTAATAAATTATAAGTATAGACATTTATTTGTGTTGACGTTATTTTATGAAATAAAAACACCTATTTCAGTAATAAAATGTATCCACGTAGATATAATAATATTTCGTTCAATCGTAATGTTAGGAACTATTCCAATTGAACAAAACGTAATGAATTTAAAAAAAAGTCATTTTTGTAATAAGAATCCACCCATTTAGGTTTATGTGTTTTGTTTGCATAGAATTATTTTAATAAACGTTGAATACCTATAGTTTATAAGTTATAACCATAAATCCTTTTCATGAGAGATTTTAAATATAATTAAAAAAAAGTTCTGATATATTGTAGTAATATTATAGTGAACCACCAAATACATTTATACCTAAATCCGCTTTTTTTCGAACGTAGCATGATATTATATCATGATTTCTTTTTGTATCGTGATTGTTGAAAACATAAAAAGGCGTGGATATAAGTGGTGGCTAATGAGATGTTGTTCTCCCACTTGGTTGACTTTATGCACTATTATAATGCAGGTATGAATATTACCAAGTATATATTATAAGTAGAGAAATGAGGGATAAAAGTTTTTGAAATACTATCATCATGGTCTTACAATTGTACAAATTTAACCTCATTTCTAATTTTTTACACACACCAATATACTGCGTTATTCTAAATATTAAGAATGCCAACTCTCTCTCTCTCTATATATATATATATATCTAATATACATCAGGTACCTACCCAAGAATCCAAACTAAAAGTTTCATTGAGTATTACTCAAATTATTAGTTTTAAGTTTTTGCATGATGATGATTTATTAATAACTTTCTGTGAAGTTTTCCTATTTTATTGAAGTTACTCCATACAAGAAGACCTTTCTAATCGCGAAATGACAACGAAATTAATTAATTTTATCATTAAAAGGTACGATTTTTCGTTACCTAGTGTAGAAATTGTTGCTTATCTGTTTTTGTATACAAACAACAAATATACATTAAGTATTTAATTATTACAGAGTCCATAATACTGTGTATATATAATATTATATAGGTAGGTAAACGTTGAAAACATGAATAGATAACAACTGTATTATAACTCTTTACAATGTGTAATGTGTATACACTTTTCTATTCGACTTCAATAATTGAAAATATATACATTTTTTAATCTTAATTACAGTAGAATATCAAATATTATGTCTACATGAAAAGCCCATAATAAAGTTCACATTTTAACTGTTCCACGTCTATAACGTCATAATAGTTGTTATATTCCGAACCGATAATCTTACGTCTCCTTTGTATAATAGTACCTATACCTACTTTTACTCATCAATAATATTTTTTTTAGTAATCAATTTCGTTCGTTTCCGCTATTATATTCACTCTTAATTTATATTTTATAAGCTTTAATAACATTATAATCATGTGCCTATACGTTGCACAGTGTTATCGTTTATCAAAATATATTCTTCTGGACGTATATCAATATAAAATATTGTCTATCGCCGTCGACCGATTACAATAATATGTACAATCAGCTATTTAGACGAAAATTCCATTGTAATAATTCCGATTTCCGTTTTCCTTTCTTTGCCATTAAATGATTATTGTTGGAGTTTACTCTCGGCGTGTTTATAATATATAATAATGTGTACATCGTTATCTATTACTCACCGTACCTCCTTTAGTCCTTTCAACGACAATGCGGATTGTGTGGTTTTTTTATCATTGGTAAACAAACAACAAGGCCTACCTAGTGATATAAGTATATAATAAATGTACATTCACGCATTATACTTGAGGTCTATTGCTCTAACACCATGTTGTTCGTATAAAATAAAATTACAACGACCTATATATGTAAAGAACATTTCGCTTTGAAACTTGCTTAGTTTTTCTACAAATATTTTCAAAAATATGGGTGAACAAAAGATAAAAAAGTTATGATTATAATACGATCTCCGATTTCAATTTCATTACATCATTTTATTTTACCACACGATTCAATAGCATTTATAAAAACATAAAATAATACCATTACTTGACTCTTTTCACTCCCAACGCGTTGCTGCAAGTCCGCAAATTGCATCTGATTTCAGATTTTGTTCAACTTTCAGTATTCCTACAATATTATAGCCAAATGTATTACGTCCCCTCCGTACCTCTACACCTGGACAAAAATTTAAATTATTATACAATAATCTACGACACAAATCAATACATAATATTATGTACAAATGGTTTAATTAATATGTATAATTAAAATTCGAACGACAGAATAATACTAGCTAGGTAATACTTTTGTCCGGCGGGGAAATTATCCAGTTGGAGGGAGAGAAACGTCCTAGATTCATTATATATGTTCCGGGCAAAACGTGTACTGCCCACGATAATAGGGGAGAAGCGTCATATTTGATATTTAGTCTTTTGCCTGGACCAACCTTGTTGTAACCTCTTTTGGGCAAAATCTTAGCTTCTATTTCAATTTTTTACAGTAGGTGCCAAAGTACCATGTTTTATTAAAAATATTACATATAAAAACGGTATAATAAATATTATCGTTCAAATATAAATAAAAAATATGATGAAATACGTATAACTATAAAAATATCATGGTCAGTTTAAAAAAACATTATGCCCAACTAATGTGAAGCATTGATATTTAAAGACAACGGTTTTGCCCAAATGAGGTTGGTCATCAATTCATAATTATTGTTGCTCGGGAAAAAGGAAGATAAAATATGACGCTTAGACAATGCTTGATTTGGAAAAAAAACTAGAAGGGGGACTCAGTGGATGTTTGATAAACGAGAGTTCCACACAAAATTAACTATCACATTACCGTGGGGGGCTTTGCCCCCCCCCTTTAGCCACCCATAATCCCAAAAAATCATTAAATTGATTGTACAAAAATATTTTAAAAGAAAAAAACACTTGTTAATTAATTATTTTTTTAAGACATTAAATGTTAAATTTAATATTCAGTTAATTATTCTACAGAATATACAGTATTAATAATTATACTTTGGTAATTGAAGATAAGACGAGTCATTACATCATCTAATGACATTATAATTTATATTAGGATTTATAAAGATTTAATTCATAAAATGATGTATCTATGGCATAATCACAGATATATGCTTATATTTATGTGGGCATCATACAATTTCTTAGCAATTTAACAATCAATTTTTTTTCTTTCGTAGTCGATTCAAATGTACAAATATTATGGCTATATATATAGGTATATTTTGCATCAGAAAAACTGATGATTTACAAATTCACTATAATAAATGTTGCGTTCCCAGAGTTCCGTTTCAAATAAATAGAAGGGGTACGCTAAAAAAAATTATAAAAGAAAGGGGACTCCGTCCCCCCATGCCCCCTCCCCCCAAAATCAATCACTGCGTTTAGATCCAAGTGTAGTGAGAAGTTCGCGTTTTGCTTGGATATTTCTGAGGTCTGCTCGATTTCGGCGTTTGCCCGTAATATATAATATATTTGCATGCACCAATACAAAACTGTTTAGAAGTATGAACAAGTAAATCATAATATAGTTTATATCACGAATGCGTCAAGAATAATTCCTATGCCCTAGAGTCGTGACAATCAACATTGATTGACAATGACTGATGACTAACGTGATCATCCACTGCCATACGAATACTCCGATTGTCCGATCCTATAGAATATATTGTGATTTGTGAGGTCCTCAAAGTGAGGGGTTATTTCGTATTAGATTCTGAGTGGATCAATATAAGAGAACTATACATATTGGTTTTACAATGATGACGTTTTTTTTCTTCGTAATGCACGTTAAAACATTGTCATGTACAACACGTGTGGGCTATGATATAATAAGTAGCAATAATAGGTGCCACGATATTAAAAATTATAATAGACATAATTATAGTAATAATAATAATAATAATAATAATATAATCTATGTATAACAATAAAGCAAGCGCGTATGAACGCATTACCCGTAAGATAATGAAATCGTCTTCTTAGTTCATACGTCATATTATTATCGAAATGACACAATCAAGTCGCATAATATACGTAATAAACACACATATTTCAAAGAATACCCATACCAGCCATGTTATAAATTATTATAATGTCGTACACGTGTACCGCGGTGTATGTATGACAATACGACATGTAGGTACCTATTCAGGTACATCGTGATGTATTGTATTGTGTGCATACATCTATATTTATACGCATAAAATTCACACACACACACACACATATAGGTATGTATTTATAAGTATGAATATGTGGAATTAATAACGCTTTTTCGACGACTTAAGCCGTTCGGGAGCGTGTGCACAGGTGAAAAACGTACCTACCTATATATGCACATTGCACACGCATAAACAATACGAAATGTACAACACATCACACACATAATGTGCGGCACGTGGTAAAGGTACATACATACATACATACATACATGTATATGTTCTATATTATAGCCGTATAGGTGCAGCCGGAGTTGAACACGCTTTGCACACGCCATCCAAATAGTAACAATAATAATAATAATAATAATGCGAGAAACGTTATAATAATACGATATAGGTATAGAATGTACCGTACACCACCGCATGCATACGGTACCTTTGCATTTTAAACCGGGCCGCAGGGTGCATTATATATATATGTATATATACATTTAAAATATTATGTGCCGTTTGTGTTTTTCTTTTGGCACGAGTCCTGGCCTACATCTATATAATAATATAATATTATTGTATCCGAACGTAAATAATTATTACCGTTTTCCTCCTTTTAACCCCATCACCCCACGGGCGCACACTCGATCCGCCAAAACTCGCACAATATATAATACAATAACACACACACACACACAAGGATAAAACGTCCCCGCTGCACCGGTCGCGAGCACACCGGGCGAAAAACTTCCTAGTGTCACACCTGCTGATTCTGCTGCTGCTGCTGCTGTTGCTGTAGGCTGCGGCGGCGGGCAAACACCGTTAGTGGGTTAGTAGTGCAGTTCGCGAATCTCGAATATTATTATATTTCGTTATTATCATAGCGGCTCACCTCTTGTGTCGGCCCCGTCGGCGGGTGGGTGGCGGCGGTCGGGTGGCGACCTTTCAACGGGGAACCGTAAACACCGAACATAATATTGTGTGACGCGCAGCTGCCTCGTCCGCGTGCTGCAGCCGCGCGCGTTGCGCCCGTGCTTACGACACGCACACGCACACAATGCGCCCACCCAATCCCTGCCCCGGCATGACGTTTATTGTGCGGCGACATAATAATATAATATAAGAGCGTCGCGGTGGCGGCAGTGCGCCGTTGTGCAGCGGCTTCTCTCTCCATCTCTCCCTGTCACCCTCTCACTCGGTCGTCTCGGCCGAAAGGGGTAGTACAACAATATGATGATGAGGCGCAGTGGTCGCCGTCGTCGTCGTTGCGGCCCTTCGTGCAGGCCTCGGGTCCTCGTCGCCAAGAATATTATAACCTACATATTACATTTTATATAGGCACTATTATTGTGTACACGCATATTATAACGATTATGATAATAATATGTGATGCGAAAAATGTATTACAATATGTAGAGGTACCTACGCCGCCGCATACGTATAGGTACATACTATTATATTATTGTTGGATTTCGAAAAACCCCACGCGACGATCCCGCGAGCCATCACTGGCGGACAACCGTTATTCTCATTATTATCATTGTTGTTGTTGCTGTTGTTGTTGTTGTTGTAAAATACATAATATCGACTATTATAATATATGCATGTGCAGTGGGGTGCCCGAGGTCAGGCGCGCGTAAATGCTCATAATATGTGATAATAATAATGAATGCACAGCGTTCGCGGTCGTCAGATTTCTCGATTCCGCGGAAACAACACCGCCGCCGTCGCCAGTCGCCAGAATCGATTTATTATTCGGGTAAAAGAACGAAATACCCCTCCCCCCACTCAATAAAGGGTAGTACAACGTCATCCCTCCGTGTCGACAGAAAGATTATTGTTTCACTACAATTATTAAATATGCCTACCTGTAGGGATGTAGCCCGTATAATATTATGCACAGTATAAAAATAACATATTATATATTATATATATACCTACTATGTAGTTTTGTTATTTCTTTGTACTGCAGGTTTGTGTTTTATACATATATTGAACTTCAAACGAGCGAAAAAAATGTTTAAACGAACAAGATGAATATAAATAAATGCAATACTCAATGTTTGCCTTTCAATAATAATAACTGAGATTTTATTTTATTTTTTTAATAATAATCTCATCATGCCGACGGGCTTTTGTTCTAGAGCCGAGATATCCGGCGTCAGATCTGTTCAGATTAAGGGTAACCTGGAGGCAGGAGCGACGGAGCTTGGATGTAAGCTGTGCAATCTGCTCAGCCTAAATTTATATCAAAGAAAGGCATGCAAGGTATAATCACAAGTATTATATAACCATAGGGACGATACTAATAATATTTAAATTCCTACTGTTACCATCGAGCTGCAAGTAAATATTTCAAAGTTCAAAAGCTCATATTATTATTTTCAGTTTGTGATTATTTTAGATTTAAATAATAAGATATATTTCACATATATATTGTTATTACTTATTATACACATTTACAATTGATATTGGACTGGTAACGTTTTTATAGTCCGTCCAATGTCTGATATTTTACATCAAACGAAATAACATAGGTAATAGGTATTGTTTATTTATGGAATGTTACCACAAAGTTATGTGTACGGCAGTCGTCAATCGCCAATGTTATAATGTTCAAACATTAAACACTCGACTGTATTTGTTTTTCGTTTGGTGGGAAGCCGCGACCTGCGAGTATTTGCCACAAGAGTAGGACTTTTTCGAGCTCGAGCGTACACAATATTATAAGACAGTGAAACCTCGATAAGTCTGTAAGTTGAATTTTTGATAACTCCAAGAAATATCTCCTACATACAATTTTTTCCGTAACAAGAAATTTTTTTTGGTCTCCGACTGATTCGAGTTACCGAGTTTTCATTGTGTATTATAACATAATATGAAGTGTGTCGCTGGAGTACATATTACATACATGCGTATACTGTAAATATATATGTATATGTATATGACTGCTATTATCGTCACCGTGCGAAGTATAAAAGGTATTTTGAAATCAAATGCACTCTTCGCTATACCATGGTTACGGTTAACTTTAGTTGTACCACTCACTCAACCCATCGGTCCGCGGCAACAGGCTCATATACTATTATACTCACTCGAGCGCCCGTTTGTGGTTATGAACATACATGAACCGCATTGTTCTGACTATATGCACGGACATATATTTCCCAAATATATCAAATGAACACGACACATACCTACCGAAAACTCACGCAGACAACACTATTTTAAAAAATACCTAAACATAAGTACTTAGATGTATGCTGTCGCATTTTAAATGCATTTTCAATAAAAGTTCCTAGTTTAATAAAGTTTAAATATTCGAGTTCAACTTTTTTGGAATTCGAGAATTTTTTTCTTTTCGTGCATAGAGCATTGAACCCCGCTCCATGAATTTTCCAATTTATTAAAAAGATTTACTAAAAGACTTGTGGCGGGATAGCAGGACGTATATAGATACAGACTACTGAATACTAATATAAACGTTCCCAAAACTTGTTTACTTATTGTGTACAGAGAAAGTAGAATTTATAAAAGCTCAAGAAGTAGCTTTTCTATGTTTATTTTTTAAATGATTTTTTCATACACAATATTTTATTTCAGATTATTATCTTATAAACCGTACACCTATATTTATTAGTAGGTACTACCTAGCATATTTGTTTTCAATTCCAATTCTATATTGTTCAAATACAAACATTTATTGAAGAATCAACAATGTTACAAATATTTGTGAAAGTAGAATAGCAATGATCTAAGTTGGATGGAAAATAAGTCAAAAGTCTATTAAATTGCTTCACTTACAAGTGTAATACTATGACTATATCTAAATATAGGTCAATAAGTAGTATGATAATTTCTAAACAAAAAAACTCTTTAATTTCAGTATTTTTATTTTTGATGAATTTTTTTATATTTTTTGCAATCTTCAATTTTTTTTATTTATGATGAGATGTTTGAAAAATTATTTATAATAATTAAATATGGGTTTTGGAACTATCTTATTGCTATAGTCTCACTCTAGACAACATTTAAGCCGAACAACAGAATCTACCTAGTATATTACTAATAATTCAATTACTTATTCATAATACATTAAAAGTTTCGCAATCACTTGAGTTCCCTTAGAATTAATAAATAATATCGCCCCGAGTCTCGAGAAAAGTTCCAGGTAAGTTTTTTTTAAAGACTCATGAAAAAGATCTGGTGTGGGACGGATCTCATCTCTCCCTAAAATTCACTTCAAAGAGTAACTTAATTGATTTAAAAGATAATTTCAACTTTGGTATTTTAGTAATACTATTATTGTTGTATATTTAAATCACTTATCTGCAGTCCTTTACAGTTGACTGTTTTGCATTATTATATTATTGTTTTAAATTTAATCAAACTTGAAAGGATATGTATCTCCCCCTAAAAACCATGCTTTGGCCGATGACAAATCACAAACATAAAGAAGAAGATTATACCTACTGATTCTACAGTTACAACTAATAATCGTAGATACTAATTTAGTTGAACAAAATCGCAATATCGAGAGATCGGACACATCCGGGTGACCTTTGAGTACTTTATTAACGTAATTGCCAATTGGATGAACAATTTGTGCTTTTTATGATTTACTATGATTTAGTAGCGACTAAAATAATTAACGAGATTTATATATTGGAATTCAACCGTATTAAATGATATTTTTGTTTTTCGTTATTAATTTCATTATTTGATCAATACACACAATAATGTTATATACATAAAAATATAGTCAAAACAAAAAAAAACATATTTTAATTTTAAATTCGGAGAGGAGCGAAGAATATTTTGATTTTAATGATGTGTATTTTGGCTTGTTATGTTTGTGTAATAAAAATTCACGATAAGTAGTTGAAATAATGCTTCAATTTTCAGCTTCGGGTATCTTTTTTATTAATTTTAGATTCTGGTAGGCGCCATGAATGTTGCTATTGATTTTACAATGATGTGTATTTTTATTTGTATTGTTTATTTGTGTTTATTTTGTGTTTATTTGTGTATACTACAAGTATAGTCGAAATAATTTTTGGTGTGACTAAGAAAAATGATTTTGTTTTACAAGCATTTAATGTTAAAATTCGTCAAAATCTCGAAACTTCGAAAAATATTTTGTAGTTGAAATTTTATAAGATTTTCAGTTTTTATAGCTAAGAATTTAAAATTTAAAACAAGGTATACCCATGTAATAAGTAGTTCATACCGTTAACAAAAAAACTAAACAAATATGTGAACATAGTTAGATTTAATCGAAGAATAACGATCTTAGTTATTTTGTTGTAATTAAAAAATATTATTATAAATATATAGACTGACTGATGGTCTGTCTCAGCTCAGAATCTTTTTTTGTTAACAATCATATTATATTATAATTGAATTACAATTTAACACCAATCAATACAGTGCCCCACTTGTAACCTTCTGTATAGCTGAGCGACATCCACCTTTTTTTAAATTTGATTTATTTTAGTTTTTTTCCAGAAGTGTAGGACCTGATAAATTTATTACATCATTTATATTTTATATTACCTAGTACCTTCTATTTATATTATTTAATATTTATAATACTGCGTAGTCAATAATTGTTAGTAGGTACGTAACACATTTCTTCATAAAATGATACATAATATATAGTAATAATTCTTAGTATTTTTATTTTTTATTTGGATAATCTTTCGGTAACTGCGATTATTGGATTTTAAATGACTAATAGGTATCTAGTATTTGTATTAAATTATTTAAATCATAAGGTAGTTTGCAATGTGTACAGTTGAGTCTTAAATATTGTTTAGGTTGTAATTATTAATTAATAATTATTCGTAATTAGTCATTTTTAAAGAAAAAAAAACTCTAAAAAAATTGAATTGATTGGATGATTTTATGAATTGTCGTATTAAAAGGACGTATCATCCGTAAGTGTTGCGACCGTCGCAAACATAGAACATTTTCGTTTAGCAGACGATTCAAAACTGATTCATCTCAATGCAAATGTGTGATGTTGTACGTCTGTATCTGTGTAACAACTAATAAGACGGAGATAACACGTATGAGTCTGACTTCCTCTTTAAAGATTCGTCGTAGAGTACTGGATGAGGGATTTGGACGAAATGTTTGAAGTAATGGCTTCCCGTCTTTCCTAATCTTAAATTTGCTATTCAGTAAAATATGTTCTTTTTTTCCTTTTCGGCTTCTCAATGAGGTAATAATAAGATTATTATTATACTAAATTATTTACTTAAATTTTAAATATATCTGTAAAAAGTGATGGTACTCGGAATTAACTTTTGAATACCTACAGCCTACAGCTATACAAGTTACATTATGTTCATGAACAAAATGTAAATTATTTTCTTGCAAAATGTATAAAAGTTCGGTAAGTACATAATTGTACTTCGTGAACTTATAATAAGATAATTTCAATCATAATTATTGTTGATGTGGATTCCTTATTAATATTACATTTATACATAGTTACATAATATTTACGTTAGTGCAGAGTTAATAGAAATTTACTGAATAGCAAGTAAATACAAATAAAAACATTAACATATTAAATATAACATGCAGCGTTTTTCTTATTTGTTATTTTTAAACTATAAAATTAATGAACAAAGAAGAACAAACCAAGTGAACAACATGTTGAGTCCGTCTAACATTTATGCTTATCCACGATATGCAGACAAACAGAAGCTGCTAGAGCCAAATACAATAGTCTAGAGTTCCTCTATTAGCCAATAGGTCCGAACGAATCAACCATTAAGCAGACACTAAACTTCATCAAAGAAATCAAAATTGAAAATCGATTTAAACTATTACTATAAATGTAAAAAAAATATTGTACTTACCTTAAATATGAATAACTTACATAATTATGTAAGGTAAAAAATAATCTCAAATATCAGCCAATGGCCATCGACGCCGAGCCTTATTTTCAAGTAAAAATAAACTAAAAATTAATATTTGGCTATATAATCGATAAGGATTTGCAATAAGATGCATGCATGAAATAACAATTTAATTTATTTTATTTGCACGAAGCATAATGCCATAATAATAGTCTGAATATGAAACCAACAAGTAAGTCACTAACTTTTTTAAATAACTTTTAACTTAACTAGTTAAATATAACTTAGATGCAACGACATAGAATACCGTCAAGTGCTCACGATTACTTAGTGAAAATATCAACTTTTAAGTGAAGGAAGATGGTCTACACTGTCTACAGAGTACAGTAGACGAGAACTTTGAAAAACGTTATAATCGAAATATAGGTAATACATTTTTCTTGTCATTCATCAATTGTGTGTTATTTTATATTTTTGTAATAAATAATGTATTAAAGTCGAAAGTTGGTTTAAAAAACAATATTGCTGTCCGCTCGTTGTTAAGTTACACCAAAATTCAACTGTTTTTTAGTTTGTACAATATACGAAGTTAAGTAATTAAAAATAACTTTTAACCCGATTTAATTACTAATATTAGTTTATATATTGAAGACAATTAACTTAATTTGAACTTGTTTAAAGATAAAAATTTGAACTTTCCCAGCTTTGGTAATTTATTGGTATGATCTTTAATTATTGGCTATTGCCCATGATAGCGAAAAGTAATAACTATAATAACCAGCAATTTATTCTACATGTAAAATATAAATGTAATAATTATTAATAAATTATAGTTTATACTGACGGAGACATTTTACTATTTTTCTGTCGTCTAAATTACAATAAAAAAACTACCTACATAATAGCATGTGACCTAGTTCGATATTAAATGTATTTGATTAATTTTAGTACTACTTGTGTAGTTGTGTACCTATAAATAGATATGTCACATTAAATAAACATTTATAAAGTCTATATTATTAGGTATAATATATATATATACTATTAACACACACTCCGTAGGTGTACTTGAAATTTTGCCTTACATCTGTTTCCGTGTTTTATTGAACATGATGCATATACGATATACCTGTACGAATTTTGTAAAAATGTTCCATATTCTGTGGCCATTGAGCTTAGTGCTTCCTCTTCAGGTGTCAAAATATCACATTCCTCGCAAATACATTAACATTATTGTCATCATCATATAATTATTCATCCGCGGTAACTTCAACGGTACAAACAGGTAGCCTACCCTATTTTAGGGATTTAAACCGAACGCACAGGCACACGGGAGTGCATGCAGGACACGAAACCAGCTGATGCGTGTGTGGTCACTGGGAAGTAAAAATGACACGTTTGCCGGATTATGCACCTCTCGTCAACCATCCACGCTTTATGGCAGGTAGATTTAAGCGTAGAATGGCTATGTAGAAGAGATTTTATACCTATACTTCGTGTCATCATAAATCATAAAATAAAAATATATATTATTGTATTGTATACAAAATACAAAAATGAGCACGCTCGAGCGCGCATGTGGTGTGTGTGTGTGTGTGTGTGAAAACAAATACAATATGCAATAGACAAATCCGATACAATAGTAATTCGAATTTGTTAAATTATACGTCAGATTGACTTAGGTGTCAAATACCTACTATGACATTACAAAATTGTTATTAGAATAACACTATAGGCTTGATTTTTAACACAAATAGACTTCTGAATATTATTTTGTATTTAAATCCTAAAACACCAATTCTGTACAGTGGCTGATGTGACGTCATTTGCGATGTGTTCTGAACAACATTTTCAACTAACATACGTATAGTTATTGTTATCCAAGTATATTTCAAATACTCAGTGCGGTGTCGCTATTAGGGTACGGATCACAGGTACAGAGTAGGAACTGCAGACAATAGTCAGATATAGACATAGTGTATGTATACACTGCATATACGTATAGGTACTTACACACATCTATTAGGTACACTGTTATTAACAATAAATATTTCCATACTATATGTAACTGTACATAATTGGAAGAAATAATTTTATCTCACCGGAAACTGAATTGAAATTTTAATACATCGTAATTTAATATTAGTATTCGATGTTTGTTTGTTCAACTGTTACTTGATCGTCAATTTGACATAATTGTATTATATTATATTATATTATATAGTACGTTCTCATCACTTCGGCGATTTATTACAATACCTTCGCCCATACTTAAATAATGTTTTCAACGGTTCTTCAATCGTTGGAGCCAATAATATTACAAGTGATATACCTACAAATAATAATACATATTATTATACTCATAATTGTATACCGACAAGAGGGAAAAACAATGCCTACAGTAAATAATGTAAAAAAAATTTAACGTGATAAATATTTTGTTTATCTGTTTACATTGGACGGGTTTTGATTAAATTGCGTTTTAAAACGAAATAAGAAATATTATAGTCATATTGTATTATAATATATTGTTAAGAGTTTACACATTAAATATTTGTTTGGAGATAGTTTAATCAAAAATATTATCTATACATGCTAATAAATTAATTTATCGTATTTGAGTTGAGTCATAGTTATTGGTTACCATATCGTCCAAAGGTCATAAGCTAAAATAATAATGAGAACTCGATTCAACATTTGGGCACTCTAAACTCTAGTGTTTATTTTTTTGTTCATTTCCCCACGACTATAGAAGATTTAACACACAAGAGAATAGAAATATTGTACTAGGTTTAATGATATAATATTGTGTAATGTGTTTTCCTGTTCCTAAATTGTCGAATATTATAAAAGCCTTAATCGTCGATACATGAGTTGTATCTAAAAATATAAGAAAAACCGTTATTATAGGTTAACAATATATATATATATTTTTTTAAGAGAAATATCAGAACAATTAATTGGGTATGCATGTTTTTAGGTTCTGATTGAAATTATATACCTACATTAATTTTATACCATTATACCTATGCCACTTTGGAAGCATAAAAAACACTTAATCCGAAATAATTATAATCTAAAATAAGAACACTTTTTATTTAAATACAAATTAAACCAATTGAAGTCTAGGCGGTGACGTCATTTGGCTCTCTTACACAACGTTTGTTTCATACACACGATTTTAACTCTTCAACTCTATAAGTAGGCAGGTGTTTATTATAATAAAATTGATAGAAACAAATATTAATAAATATTAATTTATCGATGGTTACGTTTTGTTTAACTGGGTATTTTTGGGATCTCTGCAGTATAAGACAATGAACCATTTATGAGCTCATCGGGAACGGTGAAGCGCGGGTATGCGTATTGACTGATATTACAGTTATAATAATATCCACCTTGCCAGCGATAAAATAAATTATTAATATAATTTAATTTTTAATTTAATTATAATATAGTGTAGGAACTGTATATTGTTTATAGCTGATAAGTCACGTTTTAAAAAATAACATAATCTACAATATCCTTGCAGCGTACCTACTATGAGTTACTCCAGATATGGTCATTTTTCCACTACTTTCATTATTGATAACCGAATCATTGACTTTGATTCATTCATCTATAATCTATGTTATAATTATTAGCACACAGTTTGCTCGAGTGAAAATTTAACACGTGTACTCTGAAGTTGGAAAATGCATAAACATACCTACTGTTTCAAATTTTAGATCATGCAAAGTTGTAATGAAAATCATATGCTTTAAAATATCAACACTATAGGGGCACAAAATGTTTTTTATAGGTAAATTTATAGGCTATATTTTTGAACAAACTTATTTTATCAAATAAACCTTATTTTACTTTTATTCGACAGTCATTTCATCGATTAATTATGTAACAATATGACAACAAAATTCGTTATTACACAAAATATTGTGTCCAATTAGATAAATATATGTTTATTACATACTAGATGTTCATATAAAAAAAAAATAGAACATCATTATTATTATACAAATACTCAATTACTGCTAAACCTCTAAATATCAGACACTCTCAGTCACTGCAATTGTGTCCGTTATTCAGAGGTTTCAGATTGCAGAAAGTTTGTAGTTGGTTCCCAATAAACCGTCCGCTATTTGGAGGAGTCAGTTAGCGGAGGTTTCACTGTGCTGTAGACTGTAGCAGTATCTATTACCTACCAAACAGTAGCTTACTTTTCAATATAATTTCTTTTAAATACCGATTTTGTAGAATACAACATAACATAGGCACCTATAATACGGCTATACATTCATTATATTCATCGACCTTGGCTGTTCATATAGTATTGATTTCTGTTTAGATTAGGTAGGTTTGTTATATTATATTAGAATTAGAAACAGAAATGTCTTATTAATTTTCATTTCATTAAAACATAAATCGTTGTTTTTGAAAAAATTGTACTAACATAACATGTACAACTAGTTTTCGATGCAAGCAGTATAGTCAACTTGTAATCTACATAATTGAAAATAATTGTTCAGTATAAGTATTCTTTCAACTATTGCAAAATATCATGTAATCATTTTTTGAAACTATAATAAATTGGTTATGAATAAGCACGTAAACTGTAAACAGTATTGATAAAATGAAGACTATAATTGGATTTTATAAGAATATTTTGTACGTAAGAGATTGACCTAGCTACAAGACTATATACACAAACAAACATTGAAGGTATTTTTTGGAAGGCTTAAATCATTTCGTCTCAAATTCTCGCACCTCGTGCATTTTCCAAGTATTGCACAGGTACAATGGTTAAATCACGGTTGTCGAATCAATAATGTAATGAATTCAAAAAAAAAGTTTCAACAATAAGTTTATAACTCTTGTCACCATTTTTATATTTACATTGTTTTCTCGAAGATGACGAAAAAATATTTTGAATTCCGAGTTCAAGCCAACCCAAAATAAAAAAATACTATTTTCATTGATATTATTTAATGTTAATTTATTTATTGATTAAGTTAACTAGATGAGTACCTCTATATAGAGAATACATCGCCTATATATACATATATCATATATACAGAGTGCAACAAAAAGGTATAACAACAAAATAACTTATATTCAAATTAATATTTTTGATATTGTTTTAATTTACATCATTTATAGACGCTTGTGATACATACTACTAGTACAACATTTTTTATTTTTTTTAATACTAAAAAAATAATTTTTAATCTGATTAAAATTTTTTTGAAAAATTCAGAACAGTTAATTTGTAAATCAGGATTTTAGAAAAATGTTGATTGTAAAAACATTTGCTTAAGTCATAAAGTTTGGTTCTTAAATTTTTTGAAATCTCAGTATTTTTGTTAATTTAATTCAACCCGGTTACGTTAAAATAAATTATAAACCCAAAATGTGCGTATAAACTTAAAAAAAAAATATTTTATGAGTTTTTTTTAAAGTTATTTCTTTTCAAATTAATGAGTCTTAATATTATTTTAAAGTTTAAACCACATTTCCTATTAATTATCTTATTAATTATTTATTGATAATCCATACAAAAATGGTGTATAATATTAAAATATGCAAAATACGTATGTGAAATATTAGTAGACCGAGAAACTTTCAATCAAAATATAAATGGATTGGTAATAGATATTCGGAACGGCATTTACCCAAGTTGGCAGAGCAGTTGGTGTTATAAAAATTAGTGTTCCAGAGAAAAAAATTCAAATAATTTCAAATAATGGTTTAGAAGAAAGCTGCAAAGGAGTACCCAAAGACAAATTTGTGTACATACTCGAAACCGTAACAAACTATCAAATTTCAACGGCCAAGGTTTTATTAAATGTCATTGTCAAGCAGGAAAGCGATAATGTTAAGCTGGTCGGTGATTGTGTTTTTTAAAAAAAAGTGTTGAATGTTCAACAGGCAACTAAAATCTAACAAAGATTTCCGATTATAATCAAACTTTTATTCATTTTATAAACTCATACGCTACCATACTTAAATAATTAGTAATTACCTTTTCTTTTCTTCTTTTTCCGTCCAAAAACCGGAAACGGTTTTGAAAATTAGTAATTACCTATATTTATTTATAATGTATGCTTCAAAACGATAGTAGACACATACGAACATGAAATTATAAATATTCAGCATAGGTATATATTGCACGTATTAACATGTGACCTATAATTTTTTATATAAAGAAGGTAGCAATAAATAATTAATAAGAAAATATAGTTTAAACTTTAAAATAATATAAAAACGTTCCATTTTTATTATTTGCCAGGCTTGAAAAAGCAATTTAACAAATTACGCCTAGGCGGATATAGTAAAATCGCTTGAAAATTAAACTATTTGACTATTCGCCTAGATAAATTTAGTTAAATTCCTGATTTGTCTACATGCTTACGACATAACATATATTATACATGTCCCTGAATAAAAAGTGGAAATCAAATGCCTTAAAAATCATTCATGGAGAAAATACTCTTATAAATAATCGAATTATTTTCGCATGCTCAGTTCAAACATAATAGTATACGTATATTGTATAATATATTTTAAATAAGAATTAGTCCCTTATATTATGAAGATTTACTTATATTTACTACCTAATCGACATAATATAATATGGACATATGGCTAGATGAATATAATAGTTTTATTAAAAATATTTTTTATGTTGAATAAAATTAAAAACGTTTCACTCACAAGTGTTCAATTTAAATTATATTCACGTCTAAGATTTGAAGTATAAAACCCACCGCATATAATAAATTATATTATAAATGTATATGTGTTGTATCATATTATGTCGTCAATTTTATCGTTTTTTTACGAGCAAGTAAGAATTAATTATGCATACAAGGTGATTGTATTAACAGTTAACATTCATAGTGTCGAAAAGAATTAACATTTTGAGTACATTTTTTACTCAGCTTATAATCATTACGAAATAAAATTTTGTTGAAAAAAAAATATTTTTGACTCATTTTTAACTTTGTTATTCTTTCAAATAATAGCATATAAGTACTTGAATATAAGGGCGGCCCGAGAAGGTCAGGAAGAGGTCCAGGAAATACCATTATGAAAAATGAATAATTTTGAAAGGCATGGAAGGGGGTAAGTCGGGGAGCTGTCCCGTCTACCCTCCACGTATGTATTCAAATTTTATATTATCAATAAACGATGGCGGCGCCGTGGAAGCAGTGCGAAAGCAGATTCCGCGGCGTCGTCAGTTAGGTTAAAAAAAAAAAGTACTTGAATATATTATTTAATTGCAAAAAACAAAGCATTTTTTCTAATAATTTTTATGTACTTATAAAACTTAAATTTCAAACAAAATTTTTCGGGATATAAGACTTGTGTCACTTCGTTGATCTATTCTTAAAAATATAAATACTTATGAAATCATAATTAAGTAGCTATTGATTTGAAATTCGATATATTTATACAAATATGCTCAGAAAAATATTCTGCTTTGGGATGTGAAATCAAGAACATATAGGTGGGTGTGACGTCATTCAATAAAATAAAAAGCTTTGAATACGATAATGAAGAATAATAGTACATATGTGATATAATTTTTTAAGACTCTTATTTACGGTTATACTTTTAAAGATCATGCGCGTGTTTATTGTTAAAAAGAATCACTCTGTATACATTCTCTACACTGACCTTTTAAAAGCTGTATATATCAACACTTTAGAAATGCATTATTATGTACTATAAGTGCAAAAGTTATCATACTAAATGTTATAATCGTTAAATATATGATAGTAACTGTGTACATGATGAATAAGTTTTATCGCGAAATGTTTTATCATGTTTCATCACGTGACTTCTTTGTAGAATATTATTATATTCTAAAACCTTTAACAATTATAGCGATAAATCAAATTCAATGCTGCATACGTACAAATGTTTAATATTGTGTGTTTGTATATAATATAATCAAAAATGATTATTATTTATTACAAGCTTATAAATATTTATCGAATAATTATTATCATCTATATCGCATTGTAAAACCAATCTGACCGGAGTTGTCTGAGAATAATTGTTTTCAGTTTTACATCGAACAATATCGCAAGCGAACGATTTAAAACCGGGAAAATCACTCTGCTATGTAGGCTCCAAGTGTATATTAAACATAGGTCACTGTTAGGTCTGTAACTGTTGAGGGGTTAAGGATTTACCCCCCTCAGAAATTTAAAAAAAAAGTGTCTATATAATGCAAGCGATTAGTACCTGCCTATAATATATCACATATAATATTATAAAGTAAAAAAGTATATAATGATAACCCTCCACCCGGAGCCCACCCCTATTCCACAAACCACCATCGAAAATTGATCCTGAATACGTGAATACGTGCTTTCTCGCTGTAATAGATGTGTTAAATTTGAATTTACTGTTAAACTATAGCAAAACAAAGAAAAACGTTTCCGAGCGGAGACTCCAGCGGTTATTGAATATTATAAATCAATACCGAAGTTCCATAGAACGGTTAGAATAAGTTCGTGGTAATAGCTTAAAATGAATACAATGATCTTTAAACGGATGTAATTTATGCAAAATCCTGTATATATTCCGTTTTTAATGATTGTAGATAGGTAATTGAAATTATCAACTATTCATAATTTATTTTGCGTATATACCTGTGTGTGTAATGTGTGTAGTGTATATTAGGTGGCTCTAATACATTATAACAAGAGCGAGACGTTCTTTTTATCAATACATCAATCTACCTATGATAATATGAACATTGAATTTGTTGACAAATTTATAAAGCCAAAATCTACCAATCCACATATTAATGAGAAATTAGTTTTATACAAATGTAAACCAATTTTATATTAATTCATACATTTTTTTTTTATAAATATGAGGATAATAATGAATGGAAAAAAAAATAATAAATAAAGACTAAAAAACTTATTTATATACATTTAATTAATAACTAGGTATATAAGTAGGTGTAAACTGTAGAGTAATAGATAGTATCTAGGTATTTAAAGACTTAAATTTAAGAATTAAATAAATATCAATTGAACATTTAAAAAATTGTGTACTCATATTTTAATAGGTGTACAGTCGGACTCCAACAGACAACCTACTACATTTAATACAATATAATTGTTTTATTTTTTCATAATTGTTCTATATTGAAGTCCGTGGATTATTACATATAACCATTTAGGTACCTATGTAATACGCAAGGAATCGTGTAGTCAAAACGGTTGAATGTATATGCATAAAAGAATCTTGCTGATTTAATAGTACTCAATAATAATTATGCAACATTTTAGGTGGAGCATACGGATAAAATTTTATTAGCAATTAAATGATAATTGCTAATTTGAATAATTAACGATTAATTTGTTTTAACAAAGTGTTCGATACATTACATAAAAACATTTTCTGTTTTAAAAACGATAACTTTTCAAGGTTATGGCGCATTATTATAGAATATTTACTCGTCTAATCTTAAGTGTAATTTAAGCCAAAATTCAAGAATAAATCGTCGGATATCTTTACATACTCCGTGTAACGGATAATGATCACTATTAAAAGTGAAGAATAAGAAAACTGTGGGCAAAAAATAATATGTTCATCACCTCGAAGGTATTGCTTTGAAAATATAGTATAAAAATAATATTTTAATGGTACATTAATTAAGGCGATTTTTTACTTATTTCATAATAAGTGAATCAAATTAATAATTACCTATGTAGTATTGTTAATGTAAAAGTATGAGGCGGTCATGTTTATAATAGAATATAATTTATACTGTAATAATAAATTGTTCACACCACTAGAAAATGTAATAAGTATTGATTAATAACTATAATAAATACAGTATTTTTTACATTTATTATGAGATTAACACGACTTATGTAATCATAAATTCTGTCATATCAATTTGTAGTACAAAGAAAATGAAAGAATAATAATTTAGAACCTTTGTTTGTATTAATATGTTGAAATAGGTTGTGTCTTCCGATTTCTAAGGATATTTTATAATACATTTATATCATTTTATAGTTATTAGTAATTTCATTTTTTCATTAGATATAAGGTAGGTTTAATTAATTTTCGAGAAAAGCATTGCATATATTATTATGCAACAAAATTCAATAATATAGATTAAATCGTTAGAGGGTAAATAATAACTATAATTCGTTTAAAAATGTGTCAAAATTATAAATGCAAATGACTATACAAAAAACTGTGACTAGGTGTTTATTTTAGATATTTTTTAATTGCATTAAGAATAACAAGTGGAAAACATTTTGTTACATTTTCAAACTTTTTTACTTTCAAACATTTTATCATACCTACATTAAAGAAAAACTAAAATTTCGATAACTTCATTAGTCTAAAAATAAATAAATGTTATAAATATTTTGGAAAATAAAATAAAATTTAGAAAATGCTAATTGGAGAAAATATCAAGTCTGAAGAGTTTATTATTATTATATTATAACAAAACAATGAAATTAATTTTGTCGAAAACCAGTGTAACGGAAATATTCACTCTATTCCATAGTTTTTTATTTACTTTTTCTCAATTATTTCGAACATTATAATGACGATTGTTCCTGAGTTAATATGGTTTTGTTTTGCAGAGATTTTCCATTTTCTACGAAATATCTATAGAAAATAATAATAACAATAAACTATAACTATTCACTTTATTGATTACCTGAGTGCGGAGTGTTGGATGTATTTGTTTTTCAAGTTGTAAATTACAAAATTTGCAAACAATTGTGAAATTTACTTAAATTTTATAATTTGAATACCTAATATTTGAATTCTTTAAATGATTCTTTATGATTTTTTTTATTTATTTGAACTAAAAATAAGTTAAATAAACTTAAAATATTCATTTTTATGCGCATTTGAAACGTAGTTATTTTGTTGTAATTCATAAAATATTAACCTTTTGAAATTCAAACATTCCACTATTATTTAAATTAATATTTTCTATACACAATGACGTTATCAACGTATTTCGACTGATTTTAAGCTATTCGTAATAGATATTTCAACATTTGTAACATTATAAAAAATCTATTTTTCGACAAACGCCAATAATACATTTTCCCCTTACTTTTTAGTATGAAAATGAAATAAAAGTATACAAAGTTCTTCACAAGTTATTATTATAAAAATTTAAAACTATCTAAAATTTTGAATATATACCAATAAGCTACACATTTCTTTTTTAAAGGACTGCAGACGTTTCAAATTTAGACAAATATCGTAAAATTCACATTCGATATTTATATTATTAGGTTTTTTTTAGTTTTTTCTAGTATCAAAAAAAAAAAAAATGAGAAATATTTAATTAGATTTTTTTTAATATTGATTGACGATTTACAAACTATTTTGTTCGTTTTCAATTTTCAATTTTAATACCTAATAATTGAAAATGTAATATAATTTTTCTCAAGTTGTTTTTATAAAAATTTAAGAATATTAAGTATTCACATTTCAAACAATTATATTAAATCGGCATTTAAAGTTCGAATTTCGATGAAAGTCGAAATTTAAATTAAAAATAAAGAATTTTCCTCCCTACAGTCTTAATCATTTTGTCACAAATAAAAATAATAACTATCATAGACTTGAAAATGTTTTTCCATCACGTACATACATTATTAAACTTTTGAATGACAAACAAATAGCGAAAATTTGCAGGCTATCTAATAGTCGAAAATTCATAAAGTTTTTGATGTAATTTTTATAAGTACTCGAGGTTCGCAAAATGAAAACGCATAGTTCCTCGAAAGCTGTTATTACAAGCGTTTTAAAAATATCAAACATACGTAAGAATGATTTTTTTTTATTTACAATTGAAATTATAATATTGACGATATTGGATTATTAAATGCAATATAATTTTTCAAAATAATTTGATTTACCACTGGGGTTGCTTTGATATTCGCTGATATTAGCCTGCAGTGTTAATATAGTCCGGATAATGAAACGATGTTTCAATACATTATGACGTGTATATCTAACGAAATTACAGCTATATATGTGGATAGGCGATCGATCTGATTGATTATAAGTAAACACCGACGAGTAAATAATAACAGAATGTATGTAGTCTAAATTTCCCGAAATCAATAACAATATTATTATTGTTGTTACTGTTCGATCGAATCTGATATAGCTTATCCCGCAGAAACGCGTGGTTGTCATTCATGGCGGGTTCGTGCGCGGCTACTTCGCTACATGAATATTTGTCTTTTATTATATAAATATATATGAAATATGGTTTGGAGAATTTCATCCCTTTTGATTTTATCGTTTCCAAGAAAACGTTTGTTATTTTAGATATTGTCCGAATAAATACACGTCGCGCTGCATCATCAATGAATTCGCATACAAGTTTGCTACACATATATATATATTATACATTTATACATCATAAATGTATTGATTCTATACGCATTTGAGAGTGGAAGCAGTGTCATACTACTCATACTATATATTAGTTCCGATTTCACATGATAAAAGACGGAGGGGTAGCTGAGTGGGGAGGGGACTAATTTTTCGTCGTCTTTTATGTGAAAATGATAAAATCTTTCAAAGATTGTAAATAAACTGGACGGAAAAAACCGCAAGGCAATAACCCGGCCGGACTTGGGTCTGCTGTATAGTAGATTTGAGTGTACCTACCCCGTCATCGAGTTATAGGTCACTGAAATGGATGGGTTAAATTTAAATTCAACGATAAACCATTGTTCGCGGAAAACGATTTCGAGAGGACACGGCGTGTGACAACAACTGACAGCCTATATTATTTCTAAGGACTTTTCCTGATATATATATATTTTATATATCACCATAACTTATTAACAGCCTAAGTACCTATAATGTATTTTTAAGCAAGACCCAGGCACAAAATAAATTCAAGCCTATACAAACCCATAGGACCAGATATATAGTGTGACCTTATCTCCTTTCTCAAAGACACCAGGTGGACAGTTAAATTTAACAAATAATATTCTTACAATGTGAATATGAATATTAAATACATTAGAAAAAAAATCTAATCTAATGTTATAATGTATAGACGTTATACACAAATATGGGGAAAATAATGGACTAGCTGGTAAAGGTTAAAAGAAAATAATTATAAATGTTTTTTTCTAATAAAGTAATTTTTTTATTGATAATTTCTTTAATTTTATATAATATAAGTACCTATATATTATTTTTGTTAGATAAATTATAAGTCTACACTCTACGGTGTACACCTTATACTTAACGTAAAATGGTATGAATAGATTTGTGGTATTCTTTTTTGGAAATTAGCCTAAATATTTTTAAGGCGATATTATGTGTAGAAAGCAAGAATTAACGTAATGCAGACAATTTGTAAAGATAATTGTCTATCTTTTTCACAGTCACAAACATTTTGTTCAACACAAAAATTAAAAATTTACTAAAAAGTTTGATAATAGCTAGAATATTTTGAAAATTATATTATGCATGGAAAATGCTAGTGACAATATTTTACTGATACCCCAGTTTCTGTAGTTACTAATTTTTGAAATACAACAAAAAAACAAAATCGTTTTTACCAAAAACCTGTGAATAAATATTCCCATTTTCCTTACTTTGTTTTTATTTTTGCAATTATTTTGAAAAGCACTGGGAGTTTTTTTATATTCAACTTCCCAAAGTCCAATTCGCTGCCCTCAATCTAATAGATTGAATTATTATTTCTGCTACAAAGAACACACACACATATCAGTGTAAAACCATTGCTCCGCTCAGAATCTAAAATACGCTTTCGACGAACCTATACTAGCAAAAATATAATAACATTTTAACCAATCAAAGAAAGCTGGTGCCGATCGAAAAAATTCTTCGACTGTGTGGATATGTCATATTAAGTTTCTGGCAAGTGATCCATGTGTCATATCGCATATATACTATACACAATATGATATGATATTAATGCAATCCGTATATATTATAATATACCTCGGATCAAAACGATATCGGTGTATCTATAATATTATGATGGTATACTTATTATTATTACTATTATTGTTATTATTTTTGCGCAAATAGAGAACGACATATACGATTTGATTTTCGTCCTATTCAAATACGATACGATGTAAGTATATATGTAATATTAACAAAAGATGACTTTTTTTTTTGAATTAGTCGCAACCCCGCACACACACACACACACACACACACACACACACACACACACACACACACACACACACACACACACACAACCCTTCACCCACTTGTAACCCGAACGCATCAATGTGTATTATAGTTATTTGTTTTGTACTCCTATATGCGGACGTTCTTATTATTTTAACCATTTATATATAAATATATATTAGGATGACCGGCCGGGCACGTGTTGAACCCGAAATGCGTGTATAATGGCGGGCGTATATAATAATCAAAGCAAACCCTTTCGGTCGGTCACAAAATGCCGCCGTCACTGCTAATGGACCTGCACTCTATACGATGTGTGTTTGTCCTTTACAATTTATTATTATATTCGCACACCATCTGCAGCAGCCGATCCGGGCCGGACGACGACGATGACGGAGAAAATTTATTCAAACTGCGAACTACGCATGTATGACTTGTGTATATATATATTATATATATCATCTAATATATACGGATACAGCACGCACACAACATATCTTGTTCACCTTATTATTATTATTATTATTATTATTATTATTAAACATATAAATGCAGTCAACTGCATGCGAATGAATACACACACACACATGTACACAGTACCATTATACGTATATATATATGTGTGTTGACTATTCGACACTCGACCAACTCGAGTGTCGGTTTAGTTCATTATTATATCTAAAGACGCCGTTTGCGACTATCCTAGAAAACACGATTTATTGCGTTATATATGTGTTTTTCCTATAAATTGGCACGCAGTACCTATATAGTTATTACATCAATCCTTATAAGACATTAACCTCGAACACGATATTTGAGAATATTTCATCACTTGTTGTACATCATGTATAGACACCTCATATACAGGGTGATTCGCCGAACAGGTGCACAGCCCCTTTTTCCCTGTAATAACGGATTCATTCAAATTCAGATTTTTGGAATTTATAAGTATAATAAGTATAAGTAGGTACTCAAGGATCATATTTTAAAATAAGTACTTAGATTTTTAATATCATTTAAGGAGTACCTATTGTGGCGTTACCAAAAAAACTTTTTTCATCACTATTTTTTTTATGAATTGTTTATCGGAAGACTTTTTGAAAATTTTGATATACCGTCTAAATCGAAATTTGGCATAGCAGTTTTAAGTTATTGAACTTAGTGTGTTAAGGATAATAAGCCAAGGGATAATATTCCTCTTTAGTAATGCATATTAATCTAATCGTATTATTCTAGATATGTTTATCTGAAGATATAATTTATAATCTAAAAAATATACAAATCTGATTTATTTTTATAGACCTTATTAGAAAATTTTATATTATATTATATACTATGTATTATACCTTTATTCAAAAAATGTTGATTAATTGTATGCTTTCGGCTATTGCCTATTTATAGGCTACAGGACTACGGAGCGTGAATAATACTGTTCTACGGTAAGTCGATTTTGACTCAAAAGTTAAGAACAATAATGTATGATAAAAAAATATATATATTATACACTATTATATAATTATAATATTATAATAAACGCAATGTTTTCAGCGAAATTAATTCAACTTACCGTATTACTAATAGTAAAATAAATTACTAGGTATAATAAATAGCATAATAGCAATAAAAATATGCAATAAAATATACTTATTAATGTGTAGGCTGACAGAATTCAGGGTTTTCATTCAGAATTGTTTATCGTATATTCGTATGAAACGATTTATCATGGTTTAAATTTAACGCAGACTTACTCAATGATGAGGTATCTACACTTATTGAGTTGGTACTCGACGCCTACTGTACATCAGAGCAGTTTCCTACTTTCCCCCTTTTTTAAGGACTATTATCCCTTATATGTACATCTTAAAACCTCAGAATCTACCAGGTTGGATTTTAAATTAATACATCAACTTAAAAAAAATCATCTGTTTGCGGTAAACAAGTTTGGTTCTTATCTGAAAAAAAGAGGTTTCGATCACTAAATAAGGACGTAACACGCCTTGAATAGTATGAGCAGTTTTAATAATTGAAAATATGGTACTATATAAGTGTGTACTTAAAAACTTAAAAAATCAGAATTTTAAAAAATTCATAATTAAAAGAAAAAGTAGATGAACACTGAGTATGCTTGGTGAATGACCCTGTATATGCGTGTATGTGTGACAAGTGTATAAATGTATATAATTTCAAACATATACGATGAATATGCAGTGCGAAAGTATATTATATTTCTAAGCTCACCGCGCGCGCGTGTGTGTGTGTGTGTGTGTGTGTTATGTATATTTAACACTACATATGTACTTATATACTGTAGCGACTAGCAGTATATCCTAAATAAGGGTATACTCAAAACCAATAGAAGTACCCATAATAAGTACCTATAGGTACCTTTTATAAGTGGCAGAACATACACTGCGAGCCTCAGCTTCGTTATACAAATAAAAGTTCGAGCCACCGCACTGGGTGTGTCCTTATTATTTAATTAACATAAATTGATGTTCTTCGTTTTGATTATTATTGTACAATAATCATTTAGTGAAACGGACGAGAATAAGTTGAAAATATTAAATTATAATGTATATTGTAACGAATGATCATAAGATGTATTATTATAGGTAGTCGCTTAAATATTTGGTAGTTTAAATCAAATTAAAGTTTAAACCTTTGCTATGAAAATGGATTCATACCTGTAAAGTAGGCAATTTAAAAATCGATCACAATTTATTTATTTACGTAAATGTAAATCATTTTAAAATACCAATAAACACCACAATTGTTCTCGAATTTCCGATGTTAATTCATTAAAGTTCGTCGGTGAAACATGTTTACTTCGATTAAATGTTCATTGGACTTAAGCTGGATAAACTAACAAATTCGAAATATTTCATTGAAATATAATGTGAAACATTGAATATTTTATATCAATATAATATATTTATAAATGACACTTCACATAGGTACCTACTTAATGTTTTTGTCTTCAAAATACATATAATATGATGTGTATACAACAAGCCCACTTTTTGTTCAGTGGTTGAAATGAATGTGGTCAGGTAGGAATAGATATAATATATTAATATGGTTATTTGAAGTATCGCTTAAGAGGACACCACAACCATTTTATATGGAGAAGGGGATAAATCCTCGATGGCCTTTTATTTATAATCCCAAATAATGAAATAACCGGTGTTTTTGATATTGCGGAAGGTCTATCAATGTTTTTTTTCTTTGCTAACAATTTTTATTCTATCCCAAAAAGCCAGAAAATATAGTTCCTACAAATGTTCTCATAGTTTTTCCCTGTAGTAATGTAAATACATTGAAAATAATTTCTTAAAGTTTTATTTGAAGGCATGCGTTCAAAGTTCAAATTTTGAAAAAAAAATCGTAAAAATCGTGAAAATTTTAATCTTTAATACACAATCCCAAGTTTTTCTCGGAGCGATTTCAAAGTTATAAAAATATACAAGCATAACTTTTTTCATAAGCGTTTCAAGTTCAAATTGTTTCGCTTCGACGGTATTGACTTAAGTTAGTAAAAATAATTCTTATATAGGTTATAATATTCTTCTGTGCATTTGTTGTAATCATGTAACTTCTGAACTACTTGACAGTTTTTTAATAAAAGTTATATTAATAGATTCGTAGAGACTTGAAGAGTGTTTATTCCTTATTTCATACCCAATATATTTTATTAGGGTGGCTCATACATGAATTCAATTTTGGCTCACATAAATTAAACATATTTTTTTAATATTCAAATGGTTACCATTGGTTACAGATAGGTAGGTCATAAAATAGTTAAAATTAAAATGATTGAATTGAATTTTCTATATTGTCTTATATTTTGTCATTTAGACTTATAAAGATATTCTACACAAATATAAAATCGAGTAACAACTATTATATATTAGAGACAAAGGTTAGACTGAGGTTTATATACTTAAAAATACCCGACCGATTTCAAAAAAAAAAATTGAGAATATTTTTACTAAAGCAAAACGCAAACGATAAATAGAATAACTACGTACAATCCAGATATTATTAATCAGGTTATCTACCTATATCGAAATGACACAAATGCAAATTAACATTTTTTGATTAATTGTACCAAACTTTAAACACATATTATTTGAGATTCCGGTGGGTCGAGAGAGTATTTGAATAGAAGTAATGTGTAACAACTATTATATATAAAAGACAATGTGTACGGCTGCCGCTTATAGAACCAAAAAAATACTCTATCGATTTTGACGATTTAAAGGAGGCTTAGATAATAGATCGAACCAGCTATTTTAGAGCAGTGTTATTAATAATATTGAAGTCATAACCACAGTTTGTTTAAGAAAATAAAGTTACTTATTATACTGTCCGTCGCGGGTGGAGCGCCCATCTCGGTATCATTCATCCTTGCAAGGCTACACCGGGTAATAGAGCTACAGAATATTATATTATAATGTATAACAATTATTTTGAGATGTTATTGAAATCAATACATTGTACATCTAATAGAAATAGAAATCACCAATAGTAATACAATGATATTTTATAACGTCTTTAGAAATATAGGTCTTCGCTCAGAATCGTTTTTTTGTATGCCGCGTTGTATCATTGAACTCAAATTGACTAACACGCCCATTTCCGTAACCTCCTTAATGACGCGGCGCACTTGAAATACATTATAGGTATAGCCTACACCTGCAACAGATATAGAGTGACTTAGCCAATTTTTTTTATTGAGTATCAATTGAATAACTTGTATTTTACCTTGACTCCCAATCGTTTTGAATATTATGCAATACCATAACATATTATTGGTATTTCTTTAAAAATAATTATTTGACGCATTAACTGCGAGGTTATTAGCCAGCTTTACATAAATTACATAAATAAATAGGTTGATAAAATGCATTAGTAATCGGGATGTCTCAGGTGAAGTTGCAAGTATCTCATATATCTGAGTATCTGGTAGTTTCTGTATTTCATTAAGCTGTTGGCATTTGAGGAGTATGTGCTTGACCGTAATGAGTGTCCGCAAGTAGGGCATGAGGGTGGGTCTTCATTGGCCATGAGGCGGCCGTGTGTCATGGGTATTTTTATTATTACCATGTCAATTGGTTATAACAGTAATTGTTAGTCATCAGTGGAAAAGTGGTTATTGACCCCAAAAAAGTTTTCGAAGTTTTATGTCTAAAAAACAAAAAAAAAACAATCAATGTACAATGTACATGTACTTAATAACATTAATTTAAAAAAAAATATTAATTTGTAAAATATTAAAATTTAAAAATGCACATAACTTACTTAAAAATCAAAGTATTGTAAAGAATCAACGAGAAAACACGGATAATGCTCTTGCCTTTACTATCGATAGTAGGTATAAATTCGATCTAATAATTAATATTTAATATTAAAGCTAAAGAGCTAAAAAAGTATTAATACAAAATCTGAATTATTAAACGCAAACATTGTATGTTATAAGTTTGTAAGACGGAGAAAATTAGACATCATAATATAGTTGTGACGTCTTTTTAACAAATAATAAACAGTAGGAATAATTAAAACATCACATGGCTTACATAAATACTCAAGCATACAATACAAATTATTGGTCTGTTTTTGTCTGAATGTAATTAATTATTTTATTATAATTGTAGTTTATTAATGTTGAACTGTAGAAGTCTAAAATTAATATAAAAAATCGTGCTAAATTATGTAGCGATAAACCAAGTCAGATTTTAACCTAGGCAATTAGTGATTTTCGGGAAGAAGTTTTGATTAATATCACAAACGAAAGTGCTGCAAAACGTGTTATACAACAACAACTCGGCAATTTAAATCCACGTGTAACTAATTGCTTAAAAGATTTGAAAATTGGAGGTACATAATGTAATATATATTATACATCAATTTGTAAAAAAATGTATCTTACAAAATGGCCTAGTTTCCAAAGGGTTATTTCTTTAATAAAAAAAAAAAAAATAATAAATTATACATAAATATTTAATTCATAGGTTGTTAATGTATAATTTTTATAATATTATCTAGATTTTACCTTCATAATGTCGTCTACGCCCGCAAGAAAGAAAGTAAAAAATTCAATTTGTATCTACAACTATCAGATTTTCAAGATTTTAATGAAATTCAAACTTAATAATTTAAAAACTGTGACTATGTATTTTCAATATATTTTAATTACTATTAAAACTTAAATATGAAAATTAAAAATCTTTTAATTTTTCCTACAAAAAATTCGAGTTTTTGGTATTTGACAAGTTTTGAAAAGATCTAATTTATTAACTGTGGTAAATCTAATAATTTATAAATTGTAAAAAAAATTATTAATATTAATACTTAATAATATGGTTTTTAATTTAATTTCGACTGTGTAATATTAACGATAATTAATTATTATTTTATTTGATTTATAAAATTATTTTTTTATTACTGTTCTTTATTGTAGAATGTCGATTGTCGATTTTGAAAAAGGAAAAGCAATTACAATTCACAGCGACTAATAATATTTTTGATTTAGATGTGATAATTAAAGGACATTTTTATATCTTTGCCGGAGTGCATTTCTTAAAATTCAGGAGTTAGGTTTACAAACGACTTATATAAAATATGACAAATTATTGGCATTTTGTTCAATTATTATTAATTTCGAATAATCTTGAACGGGTGCAAGAGGGAACGGTTTTATTAAACAAATAAAATATATTCCCGAAGCGAATGATTGTTAGATTACTTGTTGACCACAATATATGTAATTGGTTCATACAAGAAAGTTGGTGCTTGTAAGAATATAAGAAAAACGCTTTATTTCTACCACAAATGTGGAACATCTTAGAAGTTACTTAAAAGTTAAAACAATGAATATAGAACAAACAATATATGGGAAGCGTGGAACTATCACTTCAAACATTTAGCAGGGCACAGTCATCCAATTATATGGGTATTAATTCATAAAATTTGACTTGAGGTAGGAAATATAGTATGGACCAATCAATAAAAAGTCAAAACAACAACACCAGGATACAAATATCATGTCAGCGAAATACGAATTAATAACACTGAATAAAGTGTTGAAGAGTTTTGAACTCAAGTAGGGAATATTTGATCATGGCCGAGATTATAGGCTAAACATGGATGTATTAAATACATTTTTTATTATAACTATAAGTATGCTCTTTACTATATCATTAAAATGATAATTAAGGCCCGGAATTTGTTGTGTTTGCATGTTTTTTCGGGCTATAAGGTTTAGGTACTGCTAAGTAAGCTTGAAATTATTTTCACAACACGACAGAAAAAATATTAAAAGTGCACAGCGCATATGTCTTCATTTGACCATTTTTTTTAGAGCATATTCGATGATTAATGAAAGTGTATAATATAAATAATTAATTATAATAAAAATCATTATACAATACAATTTGAAAATTTAGCAATTAAAAAAAATAAATACATTATACGCTTTGACAATATTATATAGTTTTCCCTAGGTATTGTTTTTTTTTTAATCCATTGTTGACGGTTATGTCTCATTGTCATTAAAAAATATTTAGCAAATGTTATAAAATATAAAAATTTTTTTTAGTGATACTTATATTTGAATCTATGATAATTGCGAGTAAAAAAAAAATAAGTGGTGCATATTTTTCAAGTATATTTGTCTTTTTCAAGCTCATAACAGCATATTTAGTACTTTTTAAATGCATTAAGTTAATGCCTAGTGATAATTTAGATATTTTGCAGATAACATGTTTACCTTTGCGGCTATGTTCTATATATATCATATAAATAAACTACACTGTAAATTGTTTTTAGTGGTTAAATGTATTCATATAAATTAGAATTATTTTTTAATTAATTTTATTCATTTGTTGTGCGTCTAACCGGTATTCACTCTAAATAAAATACAAGATAAATGTTAATTTAAAAAAATGAATAGCACCTGCATATCTATTACGTAATTATAAAAATAAGTATTGGATTTCTACCGGACTGTTACTGTTGGACCACAGTTTCACCGGATTTTGACACCCATCAGAGATGGCGAGTATTAAAAGGGTTGTTTTCAACGTCACCGACGTCACGTCAGTCTACTTATTATTATTATTATTATTATTATTATTATACTGAGTATACTCATCGGTCGGACATCAATTATTACTTATACTTGTATAGTAGTATTATTGTAATATCGTCGGTGTAGGCGTACCTATATATATATTGTCAAGACTCTGGACTTTTTATTATTCGCGCCAAGGTAGGTATATAAATACTGGTAAATACCGACATAATAATACGTTTTCGACGTGTTCATAATAGATATTTCTCTTTATTTTCCTCTGCTCATTTTTCCGCGGAATTCGAGGATTTCGGCGTCGTCGGCTCGGCGCGAGGAGACCAAAACAAATCTAAGCATCTCGTCGTCGTCGTCGTCTGGTGGTTATAATATAATAATACGAATGCCCCAACAATACAATAATATTATATAGGTCGCCGCCACCACAACTATATAGCCGGCAGCCATACGCCGCCGTATTAGTTTTGAGAGCACCGTCATAATAATAATAATAATAATAATGATGATGATGATAATATATTCCGATATTCGTGACGCACACCGCCGCCGAAAACGGGTTTAAAAATGCGACAGTTTCCGAATAACGCGAGCACAATGTCATGCACATAATATAATACATAGTCTATGGGTCCAGTGAATCAGAATGATGAAATTAGCGCGATTAACGAACTCGAGCGGAAATCGCGACGCGCATCGCCGACGACGCCGTCCGAATAACTATGATAATAATAACAATAATATATAATATAAATGCCAGCTACGTATGTATATAAGGTGATGACAGTTAATGGACGTTTCGAAAAATCGAAAAACCCTTGCTCTCTCTCTCTCTCTCTCTCTCTCTCTGGGTAGGCGAATATCCGTACACACAACACACACACACGCGCACACACACCTACATAATAATAACACAATACTCGTCTCCGGTACACCGACCGGACGACAATGGACAATATTGTGTGTGTATTATTATTATTTATTAGTACCCACCGGCGGATCTTCCGAGCTGCACGGCGGGTAGGTACGACGTTTCCGCGAAACCGCAAATTTCGTCCGTCTCTACACGACCACTACAACCGTATTATTTATTATTATTATTATTATTATTATTATTATTATTACTTTTATTATTATTGTTGTACACGATGATACATGCCACCCCGCTGCCGGTCCCGCGGAGAGGTCGTCTTGAGCGTGTGATGACGGCGTGTGGTAGGTGGTATACGCCGCCGCCCATACACCTCTGTGCACATCACGAAATAAAATATAATAAATAATAATATATAGTGTCGACAAATTTCTCGATCGCATCGCGCGTATTTCTCTCGTTTTCGTACAACATAATAATATACGCGTACCCTGCGCGTGTTATTGTTGTAATGTGTTGTCATTGTGCGACCGCCGACCTGCAACGCGTACCTTATAATATATATATATATAATATTATAATAAACATGGCTGGTCCATCAATGGGCTAAGGCTAAATGTTTCCGCTTCCTTTGGTTTCATCTCGCGAGTGAGCATTGTCGTGACGGGCGTCCCACCCACAGGCTGTACGCAGAACTCCGTGCGGTACAGTCATCGAGGCTACCTCACAACATTGCACACACACACACACACACACACACACACACAATAATAATACAATAAAATATTTGTGTTACTGTACATTGTACACAGTACATATACATATAGTGTATATTTAATGTACATACGGCGTACATACATAATATATTATATTATTATGTGTACGGGTTAGGCATACGGATAAAAACGGAATCAACACGTTTCAGCGGCGGCGCGTCAGGAATTTGTCCGTGCCCATTTTTATTATTTATTTATAATTTACACAGCGATTCGCCGGCCACGCTCACCCCCATAAATGGTATAAATGTGTTGGTGTTCTGTTTTTGGAATTGTTGAAAACATCAAATACTTAAAGATCAGGTTTTCAAATTCTTGAGGAACAAACTACAGGAGGAGTGGTAGTGCTCTATGAAAACGTATGTTCAACTTTTGTTTTTCAGCCCAAAAACATTTTTCTATTGTAAATTATTTAGTGGATAGTTTTTTGGAAAATGTTGATGTACCTAATTCACGAGTTCTTTTACAGTTATTAAAATCTTTATGTTCAGAAGTATAAATAATTTCCATAGTCCCGAATAATGGTTTAACATAAATATAAAATATATATAATATATTATATGATATATCGGATCTAATATTTATTACACGTATTAGATATTTTTTATAAATAAGATTAATATTAATCACTAAAATTGTCAAACAACCCTAGCCTTGACATCGTCCACGGAGTATGTAAATTGCGTACCCAAAAAAAGGTCACAGTCATAATATATTATGCACCGCGTATTATGTAGGTACTTCGGCTGGGTATTTTTTTAAATGAACATAAATCGAGTCCCGAAACATTTAAAATAAAACACTCAAAGTGATACCTATACAATGTATTAGTTTGAAAAGTTGGAGAACAAAAAGTGGAAAAATTATAAACTAGAAAAAAAGAGAGAATTTCAAACAATAAAAATTATTCGTGCTGAAATTATCATACATTGAAACACATTTTTACCTGCAGTTACTTAATAACTCAATTTTCATTTAACATATTATTTTAATCATATATATAACATAAACAGCAAAACTAATATTTTATTTTTAAATATACCAATACTAAAACAGTTATATTTTCAATTCTATGTCTAAAAAATGTAAGGAAAATATTGATTATTCAAAAATATAATTAGACACAAATTACGTATGAACAAAAAATATTTAGGCCAGTATATACATTTAAATTAATTGTATGCAGGACACAATTTACGTAAAAATTTAAAATAGGAAGAAATTTATAGCGATCTATCTACCAAACCGTTATTATAGATGTATTACCCTTAGTACATAAAGTAAAATAACTCAAACACTACTCGTTCGATATGAGACTTAAAGATCATTTTATTCAAAAAAAGATATCTGCTCGGTGGACATTCTACCAATTATTAATAGTAGCAAGTTACAAGATACTTTACCAAACGTATGGGGAGCTCTCAGAATCATGATGAAAATTCCAGTACCTAACGACTGCAAGTTGTGAGAGGAGTCTTAGCAAATTAAAGGTCATTATAAACGTACTTAAGATCAACAGAACTACAGAAAAACGGTTCAACAATTTGGCATTAATTGGTGTTAAAAAATGATATAGGTAGCTAGGTACAAAATTATATCTCAACAAAGCAAAACAAATTTTTCTGATTTTAAATCAAGAAAAAAATGTTTACTGAGACAGAATTGACTAACATAATAGACTTTCACATATAATAATTACTATAAAAACATGTACATATTACCTAATATAATAATTATATTTTATTAAATAGATGATAATAACATATTTATTGATATTTGTGATCAAATTATTGCATCCTACACTTTAAACACACTGCATAAATAGTTTTAAACAATACATATATGAATAAAAGTAGAAATTAGGTATGAACTATAAAAAGAATATCTTCGTCGGGCAAATGGTCATTCCGCGTTTGTCCAGTTTCAAGTTTTCGACTATTTAACTATTATCATTTATACTCTATGGCAGCGTTTCTTAAACTGTGTTCCGTGGAACCCCAGGGTTCCGCGGAGGTCACTTCAGGGTTCCCCGAAACTTATGGTTTTTTATTCAAAATTTTAAATTTTGACACATAATTATAACTTTTATTGCAAATATTCCTTACATAAAATGACGCATTGAAAGTATTGAAACAATGTAGTGGTTCTAATTGTCGAGCTGTAATAATTTATTGTTAAGAGCTCAATAAAAAAAAGCTAAAAAAAGTTTGGGGTCCACGTTTAAAGTGCACATAAAAAAGGGTTCCACGGATAAAAAGGTTTAAGAAACGCTGCTCTATGGATACAAGACTTGAATATTAAATGGACGAAGTACAAATTGTTCTCGTCCTCAAGAGCCGTTCGGTTAACAGTTCGCGAGCGGTAGACGCTCCGTGTGGTCATAATTGTTGAATAGAATATGTTAAATCATACAAACAGTAAAAATGCAGAAATTAAGTCACTGTATGAACAATTACTAAGAAGAGGCGTGTGGTTAGTGGAAACACAAATACAGTTTAAACAACTCAATGATATTCTTTTAATATTGAACTCGTATAGTAGGGTTAAAAAGAAAATTTCCGTCACAGATTTGTCAAATGGTAATCGACATGATAAAAATAGTTGAACATATTAACAGGTGACCTATAAAAATTGTCAAATACCGAAGAAGTAATGCGTTTTAGGAAATATAGTGTAGCACATATAAATACAAATACGTTTATCAACACAATACGCAGAGTAGTCGAGTGTTACCTATTAATTATACTATTATACTATATAATTAAATTCTTGTATGGTGTAGTGGTGTACCCATACCTAATGCAACTATCGTTGAGTGTACTCAAATTAATTATAAATATTTTTAGTACTTTATTAATATTCAGATTCATAGAATTAAAGAAACAAATATTGGATATGAGATAAAGTTGCACCGATTTTACTCTTGATTTCGACCTTCAATAAGTTTCGACTTCATCGACGTCATATTGAATTTTGAAACTTAACAACATGACCTAGTGGCAGTAGTATTTGATACTTCGATATCGTCTATTGAAGCAAATGTATAAAGTTACATCAGAATTTTATCGAATTCATGAATCTATGCTATAACTCTATAATATGAAGTTTTTTCCTTTGTCCGTTAGAAAACTCGAAACTACATAATTGTATAAAAACACACTTTTTAATCGCCGTCATTAATTGACTACAAACTATATAGTTTACCGTCGATCAATTTTAAGGGGCCGGTGTCCCGATTTTTCAAATTTTACCCAATTTTATAAAATTTGAACTTTTAATTTAATTGTTTCCTTAATAATTATTTATTTTTTCACTAATGTGCTTGATACTCCGATATCTATTTAGGGGGGGGGGGGGTGTAATAATTTGCTTGAAATTAGGTTTATTATTTTTAAAGATATGCTTTTAAGTTTGAGATAAAAACTTTTTTAAACTTCAAAGTAAAAAATCAATACATGAGGAATCTTGTTTTAATTGTTAATGTCTTTGAAAATATTAGTAAATATTTTTAACTACAAAATAAGCTGCTGTGAAGTAAGTTTTTGAGTTTTTGACGAATTTGGTCATGTATGTGAACTTTAAGCAACTATAAAATAATTATGCTTATATGTAATACCAATACACTCATCACTTCACTCAGAATCTAAAGCTGTGATCATATAAACAAAACGTTGTTTGTAGTTTTGGAACTCGCGTCTTTTCATTCGTCGCGTTTAATTCAAATTTTAAATGATAATAACTTATTAAGTATTAATTATTACTGAGTACATTACACGTTATGACACAATACCTATTACCTCTATCGAATAGTAAGTATTTTTAGAGTTGTCATTTGATAAAATATTTATTTTATAAATTACGCAATATGATTTGTATTTTAAACTATTACAAACTGTATTCAACATAAATCGAAAATTATTATCTACATTTTTTAAGTCTGTGTAGTTCACCAAGCTTAACTAATGACTATTTTTAACATTGTGAATGCATGTACAGCAAGATAATATGTTTGTCAGTTACACGAATATTACTTTACCCATTTGTGCCATATATTTGAAATTCTTCAAGCATAATATAGGCATCTAGCTGTTCAAATCCATAGTTCTGACCCAATTGGTTCCATAAAAGCGCTGCATGTAGTATTTGAGATTTAGGGGGAGGGGCGGGGGGAGTTGAATATTTTTATGTAGCGATGAAAATTTTTTTTATATTTCAACATGATTATTTATAAATGTTATTTGAGTTATTTTATTTGATGTTAAAATCTTAACATCTTCATGCGCGGGGATCACAAAACGGTTTTAGGGGTTGCGTAGACCACTGCTTTTCTCGCCTCTGGTTAGCTGCTGACGATACAGCATAATATTCAAGTAGGTACCTAATAAAACTATATACGTTAATAAATATGTACTTAAGTATATTATATAACCGATACATATAACAGTATACTATGTACCTACTTGCAATTTTTTCTTTAAACGTTTTTTTCCCCGATGGTATATACCAAATGTCATACATAATATCCTTTCATTGAAATAGGTACGTACGTGTACGCGTGTGTATAGTTGACAGGTAACACTTCAAAAATGAATACTGTATATCTTGGGAAAAATCGATAAAACACTAAAAGGTAGTCCAAGTACCTGCACCAGTTGGTGTACTCGATGCTTGTCACCTTTTTTTTTCTGAAGCGATTTCACGTTTACACGAACTATTATATACCAAAGGTCTTTATTTAACATTCATATCATACTTTGTAGTAGGTGTAGATGAGTATTTGCTTATTGTTAAGAGACATTTATGAAGTAAAAAAATTGGTAATTTTCATTTCCAATAGAGTGGATGGATATTAAAGTGTTGTATATAGGTATATAGTTACATTTTGGTTACTGCGAAATTAATTTATTACGGAACATTTTTACGAAATCGTTTTAAACGACTAGGTATTACTTGGCTTTTATAGTTTTATACTATTATACTCTATTCACTTTATTGAATAAAACCATTTATTTGAATACATTGTAAATTTAATTTTAAATCCGCGTAATACGAGTGAACAATACAAATAATAAAATCAAAAAAACATAAACCCATTTAATATAAGAAAAACAACACATCGATTCAAGTGTTTAAATTCATACAATATAATAAAATAAAATAAAACCTTTTAAAGTTCTTTAGAAGTAATATATATATATATATATATATATATAATATATATGTATAAAGCGTGTAAGTGGAGGTATCTCTGCTGTACAGTAGGTTACAAGTGGGCCACTGTAATGGATGGTGTTAAATTTGAATTCAATAATATAAAATCAAAGTACACGAAGAACGATTCTGAGCGAAGACGGTCTGTCAGCCAATAATATTACTTAGTATATTATTTGTCATTTTATGATACATTATTTTGATTAAAGTAATTTATTTTGCTATTAGGCATTAGTATTACAGTAGGTTAAATTTATTTTTGCCAAAAAAATTACGTTTGAAAAGTCATTGTGTATAAAATATAATAATATATACTCTAAAAGTTTCAAGTATCCACAAATCATATTTTTAAATTACAACAAAATAACTTGAATCATTATTCTTGATTATTGAATATTATGTAATTGCTAATTTCATCCAAATTTGAAATTAAAATAACTATGAAACAATTTTTATTTAACTTTCAGTAGCCATTCTTTTTTTTTTTTTTGATAAAGGTAGACAAACTTATAAGGAATCTTATATTAAATTTTCCAATCCTATATTTAATAAGGATAATTTTTTATCAAATTCTTACTCAAAATAACTTTCAAATTTTCGTGATGTTTACGTATTTTGTCAAAATTTGAAATTCAGAAGCTCATAAAAAATTATTGTGAACTTTTTTTTAATTTCCACTTCCTAACAACAACTCAATAGGAACCTTGTATTATATATTATTATATTTCCAATTTTTTTGACAAAATGAAAATTTGTTTATCGACATTTATTAAAATAATTCTTACTAAAATCGAAAATTTCATACGCCTTTAAATAGTTTAACACAAGCCAACATTTTATGATGTATAGAAAATGCTGATATATACTCTCAGTTAAATTGTCATGTTTTTGATACGATGTGTTTTTCCTGACGCTTTTGAAAACAATTGGGAATTTTTTACTTTTGACCCCCCCCCCCCTAAAGTCCAATACTAGTCTACTAGGTTCATTTTCCTAAAAGAAAATATGCCGTTGAAAATTGAAGCATTTTTACTGTCCAAACTGAACGCAAATCATTTTATAATTAATACGTTCATCGCTCAGAATCTAAAATAATATTCTTGTAGTTCTATAAAAAAATGCTCTTGAAGTGTTTTGTTGTCAAAATTTTATAATTTAATATGCTATACCTAACTACATTAAATTGCAATATTTAATCAAAAAATATATTATGACAAAAGAAAATTTAAATTGTGGCGGTCAAATTAATATTTCCAAATAATAAAATAATCATAATATTTACATTTCAAATTCAAGGTGGATACAAGGCACTAAAAGTTATATTTTATGTTACCTATACGTCAATTAAAATATTAATATATTTTGTTTTGTATTGCACCATTGCTATTAAGCATTTATATGAATTCATTCATCGCCGTTTTCATTCAGCAATATTTAAAATTGATTTCGATGAAATTATTATTTTTTATTATTATGGAATTATTAATTTTGAAAACTTAAATATATACACGTTATACACGTTATTGTACGTTTTATAGTCCCGGTTTATTGGTAGGTGAATTACAATATATTATCATTAAAAATTGATCATTATCGACTCGGAATTATTTTTTGAATGGCTTTATTATTGTAACTTTCAAATTGAAGGTCATATTTAAATTTAAATAATAACTCAACACTGGCTATGGCTATGGCTATTAAACTGAACCCGAATTTGTTTACCTTGTCCCTTTGTTTTTCTTTTTAGTAGATTTATTATAAGTTTAAAATTAAATAATTGTATTTATGAATCATATTTACAAAATACAATATACTATACAATTTGTTGCATTTTGTGATCATTATTATAAGTTGATCTATGTACAGTGGTATTCATAATTAAGTATTTTATAGTACTATAATCAGTGCAATAGAAAGGTATAGTACAATTTGAATAATATTTAATAAATTAGCTCATTAATTTAATGTATGACAGGTATGAATTATTTCCGTCAAGTATTTAGATAAAACAATTATAAAACACCATATATTTTATTACTTAGGTATTAATGATAAAACATTAACACTCACGTGCAAAAAATAATTATGTAAGAATGTAAGATTACTTTATATTTACACTACTTCACTGAACGATTAAATTGATTTCGAGTTTATTAATAAGTGTCAAATCGTCGTGTTAATTAAAACCGTTTGATTGATACAAATACTTCAAATCCTCTTTTTATTATTATTTATTTACTTGTATGATGTTCTTGAAATCGGTATTAATCAGCCCAATGGTTAAGGTCTTGGTCGCCTTTTCGCATTGTCAAAAAATTATTACACCCTCGGTCGTTTTCATAATGGTGGTGATGGTGGTGTTATGGAGTGGCGACTATTGTGTGACCAGGCCTCCTTTAAAAACTGCTCTCCTAATAGCTGTTTAACTGAATAGCCCCTTTGTTAACCTCTAATAAATGGCTACTTTTCTATGGTCGATTTACAATACGACAATTAACTGTATATGAATTATTGTGTTCAATAGTACACGGTACGGTTTCTCTAATCAAATATAATTAGTGATCAGTTGTAGACGTTGTATTTATAAACCAGCGGGTAGAAATTTAATGAGGCGTGGGCTGAAAGTTTGATAAATTTTAAATTTTATACTCCATGCGGGACTGTATATAATTGTCCTGTACACAAAAAAAAAATGAATAGTTTAATTTAGTAGATAAAAATATTAGTGTATCTTTGCATTCAGACAAATAAAAATATCGATGGTATTATATTTCAACATTACGAGTAATAAAAAAAGACAAGAATGTTATTTTACATATTTTTTTAAAGTCTACTTTTAAACCGAATTGGCCAATGTAAACACGTCTTTCGATCAAATACGTAATTAGAAATGTAATAAATTTAACGAAAATATTGCAAAGATCTTACCCTTTGAATATGTCTATTGTTTTTATTTAACGAACGTACATAGGTACCAATAGCTAGGTTTTGTGTGTTTAATACACAGTATTTTACACAATACTTAAACGATGAGTAGATAGACGATTCTATGATGGATAGAAGTTTGTGGAGATGGATTAAAAATAAAATGCTAACTGAACCGTTTTTCTGGACGAGGCGAGCTTTTCTTTAAGTTACGCCAAATCGTATTGTAACATTATGTAATAATTATAATTGGAGATCGTAGAATGGTGACAAAATGATTTTGAAGGTCATTTCTTTTAATTTGACGTGGAAACTTTCCAGATCGTCAGTCGTACCCTATAAATACACTATATAATAATATAATTCTTATTGAAATCATTACACGAACAGCGTTTGTTATTTTTTATTACTATATTTGACAGAAGCGACGACAAAACAGACTTAATTTTTCCCTTTGACATTTTGTAGCACAAAAATTAATAACCCTAGATAAATTTAACAAGAAGTACAGTTTGTGAATACATCTACTTAGAAAAAAAAACATCATAGCGAAACACCACCACGTGCGAAGTCTTAATGTCACAACGTGTTATTATTATTTTACAAGCATTATAGCTACCTAAGTGTGTCACAAGAAAATCAAACGGAGCCATAGACTATATTCGATGTGATATATAATAATATATCAATGCGGTACATATAACAACGTGGGTTGGTTCACCCGGTTTTAAACATGGGATTTCTTTTTATATTTTTTCTCTGATAATAACATATAAATATATATGAAACATATTTTTTTTTTACAATTTATTATTTTACTTGATAAAATAGTTACCTATATAAAAATACAATATGGTTAGCTGCACATATACGTGACATATATTATCAAGTTATCAAGTTCTTTCCCCGTATTTATTTTAAAAAAAAGTACGTACTTACGAGGAACTTAATACTACCTACCTATAACCTACCAACGTATTTGAACATTTATATTACATTAAAATCTTTTCTGGATAATATTATGAAAAAAGATCGCCTCATCTGCTATAAAATACTAGGTATACCTATAGTGTATTATACATGTAAAAAATACATAACCATTAACCAGTTAAGTATGTATTATTACATTTTAAACCACATTCGATTCATTTATTTATATTTCCCTATTTTCCATATTATTGTTATTGTTATTATTACTTATTTGAAATACAAACACTTTAAGCTCTTGGTATTCAATGTTCATAAATCTTATATAATATTAAAAATTAATAGAATTGTGTATTTAATTATAAGTTCTTATAAATGTTAATTTAAATTTAAGAAAACATAAATAAGGTTGCTATATATAATGATAAATGATAAATGATAAATAAAAAATGTCATCTAAAAATGTTACAACTACTGAAGTGCACAAACTAAATATTTAATAATGTATACGTTGTATATAAGCTATTATTCATTAGTCATAATGGGTTTAGCGTCTAGTAAAGTACCTATGCATTAAATTACAAGAAACTGCCAAAAAAAAAAAACCGGTATGAAATAAAGTATTTTCAAAAATTAAAATGTTTTTAATTGTGAATGGTATGACGAATGTATTGATTTCACAATGATTTACTTTCTTTAAATTTAAATTTTTTTTTGGTGTGTCATCTTTTGGAGCAATAAAAATGGTACAATCTTCAACTTTAAGAGTGATTTTTAGTAGCAAATTGGACCTAGTTGATTCCTAGAGGGGAGAAAAAAATTCCCAAATCTACTGAAAAGTTCTATCACTAAAAGTTCAAATTTTTATGAAATTGGATATTTACTCGATTTCCTATGGAAAAATTATCTTATTTTGTTATAATTCAAAAACTAATAACTGTAGTTACCTACTTGAAATTCACACCAAATGTTTATTTTATCATTTTATATACTTGATACATTTTTGAAAATATTTTGACTAGTTTTAAGCTGTTTACAGAAATTTGATATTAAAAATGTTTTTCTTTAAATGTGAATAAAATATTACGAAAGCTTGAAAAATTAATTTAAGGCTTCTCACACATTGTTACAATAGCAATTAAAAAATATCGATAATACACTGACATGATTTTTTTTATAGACATTTAAAGTTCAAATTTTGATAACATATATGAAATATATCATTTACAAACTATTTTATAGTTATAAATTTATTAAATGTTCAAATTTTATAATATATTTTAAGACAATGTTCCACATGAGTAATTATTCTGTAATCAAAAAATCTAAAAAGAATTTACATTTTAAGTTCAAATTTGGACAATGTTATATATTTAAACGAAGAATACCGATTTCAGTTGTAATTTAAAAAAAATTGTGGATACTTTAAATATTTAAAGAATATAATTATTATATCTTATACGTACAATGGCATTATCAAATGCAATTTGTTAGCTAAAATTAAACTAACCCACTGTTGTAGTACTATAAACATAAGCCTAGTCTAGACCTCCATGGCTGGGAGGCAGTTGTACAATCTTTGTTTTTACATGCTACACCTATAACTTTTTATGTAAATATATAAACATCTATAATTTAGAAAATCTCTGTTACTTTTTATAGAATATATCAACTGTCAAGTTAAATAAATGCTTAGTACGTAAAGCAAATCATTAAGGCATTAATGTTATTTGAAACTGAAATTAAGAAATTACCCATTAAAATTGAATAAGTATGAAAAAAAATACAATTAAATTATTATTATTAAATAATCATTTGAATTGGAAAAATGTTTATGTTATTGCAAGTAGGTAGGTAATTAATGAAAAAATGTAAAAATAATAAATAATAAAACAGAGTCTATTAAAAAGTTCTTTTTACAATTCCATACCCCAATCTACTGGTTAGGTTGCTAGTAAGTAGTAATCGTTAAAAAATGACATGTAAAAAAAGGACACAGAAAAAAATCAAAATTATAAATTCTTAAAAGTAATATAGTGCATGTATTATTATAATTATAAGTTATAATACTGATTACAATTATTGCAGTCTAATCGAACCCATACCAAATAACTGCCGTATATAGGATTATAGATTTATCAGACAAATATACTTTGAGTATAATAAAGGTTTAAAATGTATAACTTTGGATAGCGGTGATAAGATTATGGATATAAACTGCAACTTCCACACATTTTGTGTCAATCCTATGCGTTTGATATATTATTAAATATATAATAATTATTTTAGTATAACGCACGTGATTTGCTGGCAAAAAATAGTTCAATCTTCCATGTAGTACCGCATATAACTAATAGAAAAAGTTCCTATTACCTATGGGTACTATAGTACTAAGGTACTATACTACCTATATATAAGTAATTAAATAGTTTAGGGGTTCCGCTCAGAATCGTTTTTTCTGCCAATAAATGATTAATCATTGAATTAAAATTTAACACATCCATATTACAGTGACCTACTCAACGATATTATGTACAATTGACACATTTTATAAAGCAAAACGACTTACCCGTTTTTTTAAATTTTTATATCTGATATTTTTTCTATTCGTCAAAAGTAAATAATAATTTGAATGTGATAATAAATGAATTTTCTAAAGGAAAATTTAAGCGTAATTGAGGTGTATTTATAAATAAGTGTCTGCCATTAAAAAAAAATAAAGCTATAGTATAGTATAGTTAGTACTTAGTAGTTTTACAGCTATGACAGAGACCATTGGCGTAAATTGCCACCTAAATATTTTGACTTTTTAAGTTAAAAATGGTGGACGTAAGTAAGTTATTATAGGTGAGTACCTCTTACTCGTACATTTTCGACATGTAAAACGATGACTACAATTTCTTATACTCTTTTTACTGGGTTCCTGTAAAATATAAACTTTAAGGCATAAGTGTTGCTTACATCTTATATAAGTACTTAGAAATAATGTATGCAATACTCATATTACCTACCTATAGTTTTTTCTATTTTCTACAAGTACATAGGTTCAAACTATAAATGAACTTTACCCAACTTGCATAGTGTTATCAAATTGTGTATTTTAGTCCCGAATAGTTCATTGTATTGTTTTCTTAACCATGAATTACATCATTTTCGTTTTATTTACACATTCATAACAAGTTCAAGTATTATAAATGCGTATAACTACGTTATTAATTGTTGATGGCAGTGGCGTAGACTTTATTATAAGTTCTTAATTATACTTCTGAATTATTATTAGACATAATTATGTGCCAGTGACTTCCATTAATATCTCCCTAAAATACAAAAACGAAAATCTGTAAGAAATTATAATGTTGTATAATATTATGAGAAAAAAATAATTTAATTTGCTAGAAACATTTCAACGTAGGTATTTTAACAAATTTATATCTGAAAAATAAAAATGATTCAATCAATAATATCAGTTCATGATTAAAAATGGTAAGAAATATATAATAAATAATTTGTTGAAGGAAATGCACTGGAATATTTAAGTAAGTAGGTATACTGTTCGATACATAAAAGTTAAAATATAATATTAGGTAATGTATATTATTTATTTATCGATGTAGGTATTTATTATTGGTATGCACCACAAAAGGAATTTCAAGCTTTCAACTTTCCAATTTTATTAATTCAACAAAATATTAAATACATATTTTATATACTCTTCGACCATATACACGTGTCATGCATACATAGACAATTTCAAAAATCTGATCGTTTTTGGAATACTTACCTATAATTAGTGTTGGCTGTTAAAATATTCACTTTGATATTTGAATAATATACAGTATACTATTATATATTTATATAAAATATTAACCTAGCTTAACCTAAGCTATAGGTGTCTACAATTGGGTGCACGTCAAACGTTAATCGTTAAAATACAACTGTTTGAATGAAATTTAAAAAAATGTGTAATTCATCATCCTCGGACGGTGGTCAAAATATAGGTGTGCTTATACAATTGTATTGTATTTGTATGTAGGTATTCTATCAAATGGTATATATTATGTATAGTGTATAGGCATAAACGTGTATGCGACTGCATGCAGCGAGCGTTGATATAATAATAATGGCCATCGATGTATATAAATAACATATTATATTATACAGCCGACGATAGGTATTGTATTTTATTATGGGTATTATATACGCCGTTTGATTGAGAATATATTATTATTATTATTATTATACACCACCATTGTCGTGGTGAAACGAAAAACTTTGTATGTTCTGGTAGAAGTGCACTACTGCAGTCATTGAAGCTCTGCAGCCGTCGTCGGCAGTGGTCACTCGCGCATCTATTTGGCAGAATTCGTATGTACATACCGATACCTATACCACCAAACACACCTATATAGACCACAACCACATTATGATTCCCGGTGTACCAATGGACCCCGTTCGACGGCTTCCACCCTAAATATCTGTCTTAGAACAGTTCTTGTTGCAGATATTCTGAAAATGTCATAAAAATCATTTTCAAAAAATCGACCATGGAGGCGGATCCAGTGACTTAATACACAATTTTTTAGAAATACTGGCTCGGGAGGCGGCCACGGCCCCTAGTAACCCTTTGGAGCCGCCCCTGGTCGAGTCTATGTATTTTATATACTTTTAAATTGCACAGAACAACTTACAGCTAACGATGCATTTTGTATTCAAATTTAAGGTTTTTAGAAAAAAATTCAGAAAAAATCACTTAACACATCGTAAACTAAAAATAAAATACACCTAATACGTAAAAAGAATAAATAGTTATAAAGAAGTGAGAACAGATCCAGTGTTGGACTATGCCATATAGTAGTCTAAAGATATAAAAATGTCGAAAATAAGTCAGTAAGGTACCAAGGCATCCCTAGACAACCCGCTACACCGACCTAATAGTTTTTTTATCATTAGTTACGTAACATAATATGTTATATCATATTATTTCAGTGACGAGGCTAGGCATTTTTTCTAGAGTAGGATAGAAGATTTTATAATCATTATAATGGACCACTCGTTTGTTCATTAAATCGTTTAAATCATATATTAGTTTTGTATTATATATTAAATTAGGTAAACGGTTTAATACTGGTTTTCATGAGCAAGTAACTACGAGCTGCAGTAAACGACGGTTTAACAGAAAGACTCGACTCGAGTCTAGGGTCATCATTCTGGGCCTTACACTATTTCACCACTACCGAAGACGATGTAGACAATGCTTGATTCAGATAATTATTATAAACATTCCAAATTTCAGACGTATGACAATAATGATTACCGAATTACATTTTATTCAAGGTCTCTAACAAATCACGATTTTTTGAGTACCTAAACATTATCTATTTTTTTTTTGTACGATTTTCTCCCATTTGCTATATATTATATATGCCTACTATACTAAAATACTATGTCAGATATCTATCAGTATTGCACATTTAAATAGGCTTTTGTTTTTACGCGTCAGTGTTTAAATCCCTGAATCCCAAAATGAAGTGTCGTAGCGAAATAATAATACGAAAGTATCTATACATAACTAACCTACTTACTGCAATAAAACGCGAGAGAATAAAAATCAATTTTAAACCTAACCTTTACCAGTTTTTAATTACAACGCTCCGTATAGACTTTTGAATATATTAAATGGATATATAATAATAATAATATTAATAATGTGTTTGTATCGTATAATATACACGCTGTTCCACTGAAATGTTATACCTAATTACAATTAGGTACAGTAAATTATATTATATACTCGATATAATATAATATAATATGGTAGGAAGATTAGGCATAATATCTTCCACATTCCATCTATTCTATCATCGCCCGGTTGCAAAACCATGTGTACTTTAAATATTAGATAATAATGTATTAGGTGCACATTACACACTGGCGTCCATAAAGCGCTTGTACCTAATTTTATGTAAATATCGCGAGGTTTGACCACTCTGCCGCAGCCGGTACACTTGCATAGTTATATCTTACATTGCAATTAGGAATTATTCATAATAGTAAGCATCCACTTATTAAATACCTTAAATAAATTATATTCTGTATACGAGCACAATTTGAAAAAAAAATAATTAATATAATTAATAACAGGTTATATAAGTATAGCTTGGTACCTTCAAGTTGTTCTTTTTTGATTAAGCTTATCCATTAATATATTTTTTCCTTGCGAACATAAAAAAAATTATACACGAATTTCAAACCACAAAAATGTTAATAATACTAAATAAAATCTAAACACTAGCTAGATGTACATAAAATATGCCATATGCGTCTTACATACTTTAAAGGTAAAACGAAAAAATATAATTTGCTTGGTGACATATGTATACCATTATCCGTGAATCATATTAATCACTGACATAAGACAATTAAAATATAAATTATTAAAACGCCGCGAGTAGAAAACCACCATCGACGATAGACAATCGCGGAACGAATGATTGAGTGGCGATTTATAGTGGCTCTAATAATATTATTATTACAGTCACGCGGGTCGTGCCTCAGTCGGCAAGCGGGACGACAGAGGAAGGGTTTTGTAATAATTGCCATATATTTTTTTTTTCATAATCTTATTAAAATATTTATAGATAATAGCTACAACTGATAAAATAAAAAGTGCATAGAACTGTAGAAAAATTGTATTGATCATTGTTATTTTTATTACTTATGAACTTCAGTAGGTATACCGTAGAATACAATGCATGACAAATGTTTTGTGTTTTTAATTATTTTGAAATGTCTAGACTTATAATAACATCCGGTGCCGAAAGATTTCATTATGTTTTGCCGTATAAAATGGAAACCATACTTACCGATTACTTACCGTATTTGAAGGACGCAATCAATATACCGTGTTATGCTGCGTATACAGCGTGTATTTGCAACTTATATACTTCGACCTCTATAGGATAGATTATAGTCTGTTGTGACCTTCAGTGTGCGCTGAAAATTTAATTTGATACGACTCTGGGTATTGTGGTGTACTGATGTGTCTTACAAATTTTAAGAAAAGATTTGTAAAGTAATATTGTTCACCATATGGACTCTACAGAAAGCGATGAACGCCATATTGATGCTATGCGTAGGTACGCGTGACCTCGAGTACTTGCAGAAGTGTGAATGGTGACATGTTACTGAGGTATACATCAATTAATCACATAGTTCCCTATCGATTTTACTATTTATATGTTATAATACAGTGGTCGCCGCTTATTGGACTCACTTTAGGACCTAACCATTTGAGTCCATTAACCGAATGAGTTAATAAGGCGAATGACCCAAAAAAAAAATTTTAAAAATCTCTAATTTTAAAAACGTATTTAATTAAAAAATATTTATTGAGATTCAAGGTATGTATGCACAAAAATAAAAATCTAGCTATACGCAATTAAAAATAAAATAATATGTAATACAATAATGTATGTAAAATCGAATTAATTTTTCGATAAAAATCTATCTAGGGTTGATTGGATTTTCCATTCTTCGGCCAACTTCATTATCATATGTTCGTAGGATTTGTGTTGCTCGAATACGTCAGAATCGCCTATTTATACTGAATCCCTCTACGTGCAATTTGAAGCGCAAAATACCGATACCGACTTATTTCACATTTATAACACGTTTGTTCAGTGTATGTACATATTTTATTTATTTGTCTAATTTTCAAATGACCCTATTAACCGGCGTGTGTGTCGAATAGACGAATTTTTTGCTGTGTGTTCGCATATGTGCAAATCGGGACCAACCGTTTTGAGTATAATAGGCGAATGAGTCAATTAACCGTGAGTCCAATAAGCGGCGACCACTGTACCCACATTACGCGATACAAAATTATTTTGATTAGGTATGTACACCTACTATTGAACTCGATGAAAAAAACAAAAACGAGGCGCACACTCGTACTCGGCCCGATAATATTATAATTCCGGGCACGCTTATAAAATATGACACTATATAATATCGCCGTGTACGGAGATGCGATGCATCATACTGGGTTAGCTGCATTGACAAAGGTGAAAGGTGAATACCTCATCTCTATATACGTGCAAAACGATCGGCGAAAACGCGGAGGAGACCATTCATTATTGTCGTCGGACGCTGGCCGCAGTGCACGCGCTGCTCATAATAACAATATAATAATAATGCATTATATTATATTATATTATATTATAACCCACCGCCGTCGCACGATCGTTGCGAATTCGGTGAATCGGGAAGAAAAGAAACGTCGTGGGGGCGCGAGAGAGACATGACGAGCGAGAGGGAAAGTGAAAAAACGGGTTATATTATTATTATTTGCTCGTCCGGCCGGCGAGCAGTAGAATACGCGCGTGGATATTATTATTATTATTATTATATATTGTATTACTGTATGGTAGCCAGTGTCCGAAACGACAACAATGGTCCAGTCGATGGTCTACAACGGTGTCGCACAAAAGGGTTTGTATATATGTGCGTGAGTGTGTAGGTGCGAGTGAGTGTGTACAATATGATTTTTGGTCGAAATGAATGACATACGCGCACACACACACACACACACACACACACACACACACGCTCGCAGAGATACGCACCGAAGAATAGGACCTTTATAATCTCACAAGGTCCGCGGTCCATCTCGTCCGTCTCTGTGGATTTATAAAATAATGTATTTTCATACGTTTTCGCGTCCGCATATTATATTATTATTATTGTTATTATTATTATTATTATTATTATTATTATGTGCACGCTGCACGCAGCAGTATTCCTTTGGACAGCGGCCGTATGCCGTCCGGTCACTACTGTGACTCAACAGGACATCTGCGCGAAAACCCTTTCGGCGAACAAAAAAGAAACGGACACATTTTTAATATAATAATATCGTCATCGTCGTCGTTGCCCACGCGCGCCCGGTGCAAAACGGTCAACTCGCGTTTCCTTAGTGTAGGTCGCCTGGCCGTATAATATTATCGTGCAATGACAATAATGTATATATGTATTATACTCATGCGTGTTTGCCGATTATTGTTCGATTATGTGTATAAAATATATATATATACCGGGTATTGGGTCAGAAACTTCTTTTGTGCGTATGCAAGTACAATACGCGTATATATTATTGTCGTACGAGTACCTACCCCTATATACATACATGCATGTATATATATATAATATTTTATATTTGTGTGTTTAGATACATGTGTGATGTTCGGCGCACGGTCAAGGTGCAGCAGGTGTGTACTTGTACATAATATACGTCGTCGTTGTGCATGCATAAAATATATAGCTCGGTTTTCGATCGATATTATTATATAACTATTGACATTGCCGCTGTGCATAATGTCATGCCTTATCCTGCACACTTCGGCAACCGACCGATCGTGCGAGATCCCGGGTCCTGAGATCGGATCAACGGATAGAACATTGAATGCAATTAGTCGGAAAATTTAAACGGAACGGTATAAATTAATTTAGGTGTATAGAGAGCGCATTAGCAAACATTTTTTTCTCGGTTTTATTTACGTAGAATATGGTAAAAACCTCTCTCAGTATTTAAACTCGTTGTGATTAGGTACATTGCTGAAATTAAGGGGTCATGACCTATTATGACAATTCATAGTGAAGAATGTCATCATCTGTGTTTAGATTGTCAGACGCTCTTGATCTTTAGGAGAGTTATTAGTTACCTAGGTATTTCATTTCTTTATTTCTAATTATGTATGAATCACTTTCTTAAAAGTTAAAATACTAAAACAAACTTTTGACAAAACACAGTCAAGTGATGACATTGTTATAGATTGTTATAACACTTTAATTTTAACAATGTAGCCACAATGAGTGAAATACGAAGAGAGGTATTGACCATATTACACGTATTACGAGCGTAAGACGAAGAATCAAATTATACGACTAGGGTCTAATTAGTATGAATACATTTGACATGATCCACAGTTTTGCTACTAAAGTGGTTATGTGTGGGTTAAGTCCCCAAAATCGTCATAAATAACACCCAATTTTTTTAAAGACAATATTGACATAAACTGACTGATTAAAACATTTTATAAATTGTACTTCATGTTTTTCGTGTATAGATACATGTGCCTATGGTTTGTTTCAGATTTTAAAAATAAACAAGAAATTGACATTAGTAGCGGTTGCAGCGTATAAGTTCAATCGTCTCGTTTTGATGTATAAATTATAGGAATCCCGGAAAAAAAACCCAAAAGAAAAAAAACTAAGGAAAAAAAGCCAAAAGAAAAAAAGCCAAAATGATAATAATATAATCAGAGAATTAGTATAATCACAAAATATAATAATATACAATCTATTGCTGTGTTATCAATATTATAACGAATACAATTTATATATAAATTAATTATACATTCAAATATTATATTTATTTTATCCAACTTTCAAAGCTGAGCAAGTTAGTCACTTTTTGATGTTACACTTACCCAACTTTACAAGTATCAATTTTATGAGTGATATATCGACTGTAATATAATAATAGAGATAATAATAATACAAAACACTATATGTATGCTATTGCATACATTTTAGTTTGAGAAATTCCCTGTAGATATACTATTGGTTTCGAAAATTAAAAATAACTCAACAATCAGACAAATCTGACAAGTGGCAAGTTAATCTGTTAAGATTTATAGTTGAAATTGGGGGAATATGAAGATCATATAAAAATACACTATTGATTATTGTGCTGGCTGTGACTTTACTGTATTGTGTTATTGTGTCTTGTGTCTTGCAAATTGTTTTTTTTAAAGTTCTGGATTTAATATTTTAAAATATGGAAATTATTAAATCTAATAAGGGTGCAGATAAGCTTTGTCACAATGGTTATATGTATACCTTAAAATATGCCGGAAAACAATATTATATATGGAGATCTACAAAAAAAAGTTCACTTAATTGTCCAGGTATTCCGAGAACTACAATTATTAAAACTGAACCTTTGGTTACAACGGATCATGAGCATGTATCTGAAAAATCGCAAGTAGAAGTGGCCAAAGTTATTGCTAAAATTAAAATTAAAGCTGCTCATTCGAGTGTGAATCCGTCTCAGATTTATGCTCAAGAAGTATCTGAAATCGATGATCACATTAGAGCCAGAATGCCACTCGAGGAAACTGTTAAGAGATCTATAAGGAACTCACGTACAATAAAAAATCCATTGGATCCAAAAACCATAAAACAATGTGAATTTTTAGGTAATTTGAGATATTGTTTTTTATGAATATAAATATGTTATTTTTTCATAGCCATATAAACTCTTCTTGTAGATGAGTGGAGTATAACTGGCCACCCTCACTGTAGGCAATTACTTCTTGATGATAATGGAATTGAAGCAGCTGAACTAGTCGTTATGTTGGGGAATAGTAAGTCTTAAGAGTAGCAGGTAAACAATTACATACGTTAATTCCTACACGGACATATGTAAGTTCCTAAACGGTAAAAAACAGGTACGTATGTTAATTCCTACACTACGGAAAGGGTTAAATATGTATATTATACACAGACGTATCGGCAATGTTCTGATAGAGTCCATACGACAAACGCATGTGAAAGTTTTCATGCAGATTTTAACTCGAATTTTTATCACCAACATCCACATATTTTTAAAATTATTGAAATTCTCAAACTTTTTCAATTCAATACATATATTAAAATAAGAACCACAATTAGTAACGAAAAACCAAAAATCAGTAAAAAGTACGCCGAAAAAGAAGATTTCATAAATAAACAAATTTCCGATTATACAACGAACAAAATTAATCAATACGAATATGTTAAGATTTTAAGTTATAGAAATAAACCTCATAAAATATAAAATTTCGTATTTTATGTATTTTTAATTTTTATTACATTTTTTAATCACCATATTATATACTAAATTTATTTGTGAAAATGCACGATTTTTATTATATTTTTTAATCATCATAATATATATTTTGTTTTTTTAAATTCGTATATACACATTTAATTGTGTATAATATACATATTTAACCCTTTCAGCAGTAACTAACATACGTACCTGGTTTTTACTGTGTAGGAACTTACATATGTACTTTTTTCCGTCGTGTAGGAACTAACGTATGTATTTTGTGTACCTGCTACTCTCGTGTAGGAACTTACATTCACTCGTCATGTTTGCTACTGAGGAGGGTTTACAACATTTAGCAGGTGCTTCAAGGTGGTATATGGATGGTAATTTTTCACTCGCTCCAAGACAATTCCAACAACTCTATGTAATTCGAATAGAACTATAGAAGTCAATAAAATTTTTATGGCTGCTGTGTATTGTCTTCTTCAAAGTAAAACATTGTTAACATATGAATATATGCTAACAAATTTGTTAAAAAAATGTATGTCTGGATCCTTTATATATTCATGTAGAATTGTAGACTTTGAACGCGCCATCATAACAGCCATTAAACATGTTCTAGAACAGCGTTTCTTAAACTTTTTTATCCGTGGAACCCTTTTTTATGTGCACTTTTAACGTGGACCCCCAACTTTTTTTAGCTTTTTTTTATTGAGCTCTTAACAATAAATTATTACAGCTCGACAATTAGAACCACTACATTGTTTCAATACTTTCAATGCGTCATTTTATGTAAGGAATATTTGCAATAAAAGTTATAATTATGTGTCAAAATTTAAAATTTTGAATAAAGAACCACAAGTTTCGGGGAACCCTGAAGTGACCTCCGCGGAACCCTGGGGTTCCACGGAACACAGTTTAAGAAACGCTGTTCTAGAAGAACATGTAAATATTCAGGGCTGCTTTTATCACTTGACGCAATCTACACACCGCAAAGTACAGGAACTTGGGTTGCATCTAATGTATGGGGAAAATGAGGAATTTTCTGAATTTTGTGGCAAAATGGACGGACTTGCATTTTTACTAATTGACGATGTAAAGGAAGGTATGACATATTTACAAACAATTGTACCTTCTGATGCTGAAGAATAATTTTATTATTTTGAAAAGACCTACGTCAACGGCATATATCGACGAATTCAATGTAAGAATACCTGTGGTGCAGCTTTTCGGAACAATCCTTCTTTATTACCATTACAATTATGGAATGTCCATGCTGCAACTATTAACGACGAAGCTCGAACTAACAATAGCACCGAGGGTTTGAACCATCGCTTCAGTAAGCTTGTTGGACAAAATCATCCAACAGTTTGGACGATGGTAAATAAAATACGGTTGGAAATTGCAGCAGACGAAACAAAATTAGCACAAGAGTCATTAGGCATAGTACAAAAAACAAGGAAATTTAATGAAGACGTTAAACAAAATGTAAAAAAAATGTGCATAAATTATGACACAAATAAAGACATACCAACTTTTTTGAAAGCGATTGCTTATACAATTAGGGAACCGATAACATAAAATGTAGGTATTATAATTTTATTGTGTATTATATTATTTTATATATTAACCTAACCTATAATAATATTTATAACACTACAGCTGCAGCATCAGCTGCTGATATTATATTCATATTTTTATTTTTTATATTTTACCTATTTAAATTAATTTAGATTCATTTTTATTATAACTTTTATTTTACATACGAAGCGTGTTAAAAATTTACCAGCATTTTAAGCTTCATAAGTTATAAAATCATAGATCATATAAATATTAAATATTATATTCTGTGATAGTACTTATCAATTATAATTATATATTAACAGTTATAGAATAAAGAAAAAGATATAGGTACCAAATTATAGGGCTATTAGTCGATATAATGAAAATAGTGCATTAATTGTTACGACTTGTGTTAAAATAATTTGGGTTTTAAACTTTCAGTTATATATTTAACGTTGTCATTAAGTACATAAGTAGGTGCCTACCTAATTTTTTTTTTATAATACTCAAATTTAAAAAAACAGTTTAGTTTATACATCATAAGATATAATATATTGTAATATTATGTAATATATTCAAAATAAAGCACATTTTATTTTGTTAATAAGAATAGAGAAAATATACATTTTTTTGTAATTCATAATTGAAATTTAAGGCAAAAATAATTTCGGGTTAAAGATTTTAGCTTGGCCATTAGGCTGTAGCTTATTTATAAATGTTTGTTTATGCCCGTATGAAATTTGAGTCCTAGAACCGCCCCTGAAATTACTTTAGAAGAAGAGTAATGTTACACGCCATAACCAAAACACAAAGTTCAACAAATATACGTATGTATAATTTATTACATACCTACTTGTTCATTAATGAAATCAAATTAAACAATATGATAATGAATTGTGTACCACAATAATTACCTTTAGCTAGAATACTAATAATCTATTCTTACCAAATTGATATTGATTTTTCTGATCCTACGAGTATAATGTATATTCATAATGGAAATTAGAACAAACAACAAACTTAAGAACAAAACAAAGTTTTAGTTCTTAAAAAATATGAACAAAATTCATTGAACTAAATACGATTAATATTGTCGTGAGCCTCGTGGCGATCAACTATACAATTATTAAAATTAGATACAACATCTTTGAAATAACTAAATCTCGTAATATACCTAATACCTGTGTGGCTGCGTACTATAATTATACGAATGTCGTCTGCATTATATTAAAATATAAGGCACTCCATATTAATCACTTTTTAAATTAGGAAGAGCAAAAGGGAATTTCACACAACACAAGTTACTGAAAAAATCGATTTTGTTTTTTTTTTTGGTAATTAAGAAAAGAATAACCGTTGTGACTATATTAGCATTTTCTAAATATGGTTGTGACTTGGGTTAGGTTTTATAAGCATTTAAAAGAAATTGATTAGGTATTTATATGGGTTAATTCATAAGACCTAAATTTAGGGACTTGAAACTTTTAATTATTTAATTAATATATATATTTAAAGTGCAAATAAGGGGGGAGGGTCTATGAGATACGCCCCTCTAAAAAAATTTAGCACTGGGGAGGGGGGGGGAATTATCAAACACATGACGTAAAAAATCTATATTATATATGAGAAAGGTATTTAACAGATTCCACTATAACCAACACTCTGCCCCCACCATCAATCAACATTTAAATCGTATTTGAGTCTATACTCTATACATAATACATATAGGTATATTATTGTTTTCTATACAAAATACAATTTTCAAAATATTTAGATTACTATTCTCAACCTTTTATACTTAGACAATTCTATGATTCACCTTCATCAGTAATGACTTATAAATTAAAAATACAATAATATATAATATTATTTAATAATAATACAATAAATAAATATTTAATGGTTTTAGCTAAAATTAGCTCAACCCACCTTATTACTATAGTGTATAATAATATTAATATAAATTAAAATATCCTTAGAAATATATGCTGGGACAGTGGTTAGTAGAAATCAGAGTGAGTTAACCGTTTTATTTATTCTATCCAGTTTAAGAAACGGAGACATTTTAAAGACAATATTTATTTAGATTACATTAAAGGTTAAATAAAGTAGGTAAACAAATTCATTTTGATAGTAAAAACTAAAAATGTCACTCATTAATTTATGAATTCAATTTAATGCCGACGATTTGTATTCTTTGTACGTGTGTTCAAATATGCAGATGACAGGACTGACATTATTGATACTGCCGCAAAATATAGATTTGCTACGAATTTGGAATAATGCTTGACCACACGTTTGAGCACGTGCTGCATGTGTGTTATATAGGTGATACCAAATAAATTACAAAAAAACTTCATAATATGGGATTAAATGTTAATAAAATTAAACTGATAGATTAAACCAGAAATCATCCTCAATATTGAAGATTGAAGCATTTATCTGCTCCAAAAAGCAATGAATTAGTGTCTAGTGACAATTAGTCATCCCGTTTCCCCTTAGATACTCACTACTCATATTATTGTTATTTTATAGGTCAATTTATATCCATATATTATTTTACACAATATATTATAATACACCTATATAATATGATATGCTATTATGCGTGTACCTTTATTAAATTAAGTATAAGGTATTTAATCATTGTATAAATGTATAATAGGTATACAAAATAAAGATGCAAATGTACTACTTAAGTCTTAAACGTTATAAAAAAAATGCAACCCAGTTATATTCTAATAATCGTTAAGAAAATGTTCGAAAATCCTTAATTATTGGCTAAAATATAAACTATTAATTAGTATGGTACATTGGTACTAATATACTATATAAATATAATATATGTTACTGATAAAATAATATTATAATACATTTGGAGCATGATGATGTTTTCAAACAATGCTAGAAATTCATACTTCACAATAATATTTTACACAAACGAACTGTGACAAAGTCACGAATCCAATATTATTATAGCGACAATGTATATAGTAATAAATAAATAAATAATGACGAATGGCGATAACTTTCAGTTATTACTTCACTCGCACCTGCCATATTAATAAGTATTCTATAATTATGATATTTCTTATAAGCTTGGAAAAGTATTCGCCCAACAATGTGAGCATTCTTTAGGATCGTCAAACTGTTTTAATACAGCCATGTATACTGAAACAGTCTAGACGTAAGATTGCAAACTTTAAAAATTACAGGCGCTCCTTTATAATAATAACATAATATAATACTTTTGTCACTTTTGTCTTTCGTGTACAATATATATATATACAAAGTATGTACACCAACGTAAGCGTATTATACTGTTATATACTTACTAGCCCTTTTTAATAAAAAAAATATGTTATATACAATTTGTAATAGGTATAGTATATAATTATTTACATACAAATTTTAAATATTTTAAAACATTAAATATGTTATTTTCTATTTTATTATTTCCCCAGTTCAGTTTTAATTGGGCATTAAATACATTGATTGGAAATTTCTCCCAGTGGCCGTGATGATAAATGAAAAATTAGAAGAACCGTTTTAAAAAATTGTTGATTCTGAGTGGAGTTATATATGGGTTATACCTGCAGGAGTCACCAATTAATATTTTTGAAGGGCCACATTAGAAATCTGGAAATTGTTCGAAGACCATCAAAATTGCCAAAAATCACTAATCATGCGCTTGCAACTACCAACATATAAAACAAGTCCAATGTTAATAATCATCTATATTTTTTATGGTTTTAAAGTTATAACCTCTTTCTTTATTCTCCTCTTCAACCTCACATCAACTGTTATGCCTTATTGTGTTTATAGTTTATCAAACATTAATGTATACCAAAATTAAACTGATACAATTTTATTTTTTGAAAATAAAATGGAAACAAAACAAAAACATTCAAAATAATTATTAATATATTTTTTATACATGATATGGGTAATGGACGGGGAGCATCGTCACCATGTCACCCTCGGCTACGTCATTGCATGAACCTACCATTACTGTTCTATCCTTGCAAGTCGGTAGGTATTGAATTTTACAAATTTCACCATCTGCCTAGACATTTAGTTAAGTACTAATTATGTGTGATTGTACTAGTATTTTATACACCCTATGGTCTATAGTACCAGTACTATATATTGTAGTTAAATAAAAATAAAAGTTTCATTGGTTTTTGCCTTGGAAAATTAACATAGGTACTAGGTTGTATAATTTTTTTGGAACAAGGAGCGCCTCAAATACTTCAGTTCGATAGTGCGAGTGAATTTACGGAGAAAATAATTGATGAATTGGCAGAATTGTGGCCTGAATGTTAAATAGTACATGGGCGGGGATCTCACAGTCAAGAATCTGTAGAAAAATCAAATCAAGGTGTTGAAGACATATTATGAGCTTGAGTCGTGGACAATAAAAGTACCAAGTGGTCCAAAATGTTTTATATTTATTATTTTTCTGACTTGAAATAGGCATTTAGTTTAATGTCTAGGTGGAATAGGTGGATAGTGAAAACACATAAAAATTAAATTCTTTAACCAGGTATTTTGTAAAATTAAACCTTGTCATCAAAAATTACCTGATTTGACCATATGATGCCTACGATATAGGTACCCCATTTAGACACTAGGTATACTGCAGTCGTCTACCAATTACCTCCAGATATTATTTTTAAGTCACTTTTTCACACTTTCAATTATTCAACATCGTCAGTAATAATAATAATAATAGCTATAATGTTAATAGAAAACGTGATGGCAAGCGGACACTTACACGTGCACCACTTGTGAGCAGTAAGCACGTACAAAAAATTCACTCGTACCTTCGTTGGATAAGAATTATTTTGACACAATACAAGAACAAAATATAATATAATGATGTAGGTAATTTGGAATATACGCTTATCGGTTGACACGTTTTTATTATTATATAGATATTATGTAAACGCTAGCCATAATAATAAGGTGCAGGTTTCCTCGTTTGTGTACGATTTACGCATTAAAGCGTAACGGCTAACGAGTGCTAATATACACTTTATGTTTCCGATTGACTCCGGAAATACGATACAATAAGATTCGTTGTACAAAAGTAACCAATAAATATAACAGTGTACGCATTATATAATGTAATATTTCAATTTTCAATAACAGTTCATTTTATTTATTAGCAACGTTATTAATAACGATGGTCGAAATATCGTCCAACTTTTCGACTGAATTACTCATATAATAACCATTAAACTGTATTATACGTAGGTATTGGTAACTACCTAGTTATTACGTATCACTGATTTTTGAATGTCTTCTATCATAAACTCAATAACAATATTCCACCAAATTATTGGTTTAAGATAGTATTTGTAAAGCATTTTATACTTCATCCGAAGAAAACGCGCACATTAGAAAATGTATACATGTTCTAAGCTTTGTCTTTATGTTTATGTTTTAACATTAAAGATTAGGTTGTTGAGAAATGTATAAAATGTAAAGATAGCAGTGCACATATTATTTATAAGTAGATGTAAAATGATGTCGATAAAAAACTATAATGTTTTGTCACCTCCTATGCATCTCATTTTATTTTGTATAGATTGTAAGTACATTTTCTAATGAAAAAAAACCAAATTATAGAAACCGCCTTTTGTGGGTTTCTACCAATATTATTTTTTAATATGAATTCAGAAACAGTTAAAATTAAACAACAAAGTCAATTAGTTTAAAAATTTAAATCGACCAAAGTTGGAACAAATGCTAACCTAAATCTAGCATAGGAGAAAAAAGAATTTGAATACATTGAATTTTCTTGTTTTTGTTTTTTCCTCGAATTGTTTGTTTGTATAAATATTATTTTTCATTAAATTCACTAACTATACACCATATTGAAAGCAGGCTAATATATACCTATTACAATTTATAAAATAAAATGTTAATTGAACATAATATAATAGTTCAATGATAAATCGACAATTTATAATATATTATATACCAAGGTACACTATAAGTACTTAGTGCAGATGCATTTAATGTGTAATATTCAATTCAAAATTCGATGGTAGGTATTCAATCGCCATAATGATTTAAATAGGTAGGTACCTACTAAATAGTTTGACGAAGACTGGTAGCATAAGGGGCCTACTCTAAATTTATTCCGGGTTTAGGTCAGCCCATCTACTTTTTTAATTCTACCTAACTTGGAATAGAGCATATAAAGAAAATTAAGGTATTTAATAATTTGAACTTTTTCAAATAATTTTGGTTCCTCTTTTGGTAATTTCTAAGAATACCAAAAATACCGAGAACCTGAGAACTACAGTACAGAGTAACAGAGAGGAAACGCAATAATAATATTATGTCAATTTGTATAAGATATTATTATTATTATTTACGTATTGCAAGTATATTGTGGTAAAATTCTTTGGTTGGGTTAATTCAAAACTTAAAGTGTACGATAATGTAGGTAACCTACAGTAATTTTTATGCAGAATGCGTTATTTTATGGATGCAGTCATCCTTAATGCAAGCACACTTGTGTCATTTTTTCTATGATTGATTTTATGATGTTATTCACTTATTTAATTACAGAGCAAGTTATGCCAAGAATATACACTTCTACAATTGAAACAAAGAGTTAAAGTATAAAATTAATGTATCAAAATATGTTCGTTTCCCTTGGATAATAATATATAATAAATTTTATAAAAATAAAGAATTTTTTGATCAGAACATACAAGACATTTCACATTTTAATAACTCCATAAGTGAATTGTTGGCGTCAAATAGCATTGATTTTTTAGTAAGTATTGGATTTAATCTTAACTTTTAATTAATAACTATTTAGTAATATGTAATAAAAACTGAAAAGTAATGAATGTTTATTATTTTAAAAATATTCATGTTTGAACTATTAATTAAATTTTAAACTTCAATGAATATGCAATTTTTAATTGATAGGTATATGAAGATTTTAAATTAACATATAGTAGAACGATGGGAGATAGCACTCACGATTTATATTGAAACCAAAAGTATTTTTTTACCCATTGGGCTAATCTATAAATTAATTAATTTATAATCTGGATAGGTACGTGTGCATTATTCAATATTAATTATCCACGTAACAATGGCACACCATATTATATAAAAAAAATTTTTCTAAAAGTAGTTTTTGGCAATAATATATATGCTTCACGCTTATTCATGGCATGTTTTCGTAACATTTTTTTTTTTTGAGGTTGTAATTTACCATGTTTTATTGTAATACGAATGTTATAATTTGTATTTACAATCTATAGTAAAATTGTGATGAAAATAAGTTTGTACTATTATAGTCTATAAATAGTTGAATATTATTTATATTATGTTAATAATAAACAGAAGAATATTTATTTCAAAAATAATTACTAACTAACTAGTAGGTACCCACATTCTGTTTTTACTACCGATTTGTTTGTATATCAAATTAGCAAAGGAAAAAAAGGAGAAGATGGTATTTTAACAGGTAGCTCACTACACATTATAGATTTTATTTTTAACTATATTCTGTAAATAAATAATAATGATAATTTTGGTAATCTTCGCCTTGTCAGAAAACGTAATTATATAATATTTAATCTGTGCCACACTTTCAATTTCAACTGTAGGAATTTACCTGATTAATTTACAGAGCTCACACATAATTTACTGTAAGTTACACAGCACACCATGATAATACTGACACTTGTGATTTGTCCGATATAATATCGTTGTGTTCTACTAATAATTTGTACCCATAAGATCTCTAAAGGAGACAGATTACTTGTCTATGTATCTCTTAAAATCTATTTTATCAGTATATTATGTAAGACAATATTTTTCTTTTATAAATGTCATCAATTTATGGTCGAAATATCGAATTGAACAGCAGTAAGCAGTGGCGTAGCCAGGATTTTGAAAAGAGGGAGGGGGTTAAGTATAAATTAAACCAAGTTCTGTACAGTTTTCGCATATAAATAATACATTTATTAGAGGGAAAATGTCAATGGGGGGGGGGGGGAAGCACAAAACCCCTATAGCTACACCACTGGCAATAGATAAATTGATATTTACAGTTTATCCAATATTAATCACAAGTGCGTTAAAATTTCCATAGGAAAATTCTGATTATTTATATAAGTTATGGGTATAAAAAGGTGGACAAGTATATACCGCTATGCTGTACAGCAGTTGTCGAACACAGTCGTTGAACGATGTGTTTTATTTGAATTTAATGATAAATCAATGCATTCGAAAATAGATTCTGAGTGGAAACGCAGTGTCATAAATAATGACTTGAATAAATAATCAAATTTAATAGTTAAAAATATAATAAAATCGAAAATATCATAGCTAAAAATAACATAACTTTCAGAGAAACATTTTTTTCATAGAAGTAGAAAAACTTTTATGAATTTCTAACTGAAAAATAATTTACAAATTTGAACATTTTCTAGTGTATGGAAAGTGCTAACATAAATATTTGGTGACAATTTCAAGAGGCAACGGTTTTTCATGTCTAAACTACAACAAAATATCAAAAATCTATAGGTGGAAATACATACATTTACCACTGAATATGAAATATTGTAAAAAAACACACACATCATTGTAAAATCAACACTGTCATTCCAAAATGTATGTACATTTGTAATATTATTATAAGTACCTACCAGAAACAAAGATTTATTATTATTTGTGAATTGTACGTATCAGAAAGTTTATGAATCTAAAAATTGTTCAATACGATGACGTCGCACCTACTGCGAGAACTTGAACTGCAGAATTGTTAGATTAAATTTATAACTTACTTTATGATTTTATAAAATGGATCAATTTTAGTTACATAGAACGTGAATAAATAATATGGACCATTATCAGTAACATGAACAAATGGACAATTAATTTTAATATTCCTGATTTTTAAATAATTTGATTACTTATTGAATTATTAATAATTTATACTCAAAGTGCGTATACACGATACACTTTCAATTACAATTAGCTTACATTTTTTGTTATACTTTATGTTTCTACACTTTAATAATTTTCTTGAAAGCTATCATATAAAATTAACTTAGGTGATGAATTTAAAATATATATTAATAAGTTTAAAAAAAAACTATTATTATTATTAAATATTAAAATGTAGCATAAATTAAAATTTTTGTATAGGTACAAGATTATCAAATTAATATTTAAATTCATTTAAATTACATTTTTTATTTTTTTATGTAAAAAAAATAATAATTTTGTAGTTTTGTGGAAGCCCGGGCGCGTTTAGGCCCCATAACCTCAAATTCAGCCCAGGTTATGTAGCTCATACAAACCCATATTTTGTGTTTAGTCCATCTATTTTTTGATTCCGAGTTCTGTCTCTGGTATATTGTGGAAACCACATAATATCGTTTAAAAATTATATCAAAACGTATAACCTCTAAATTGCGCATTACTATACGCATAGACGCAACTAGGACAACATTTTTGGCAGGCTTTCATATTTTTCTTTATTCATCAGTGAGAACATTGACTCTACACCCTTTTTTAAGTTTGAATATTTGTAACTTTGTAAGTTACTTACAATAAATGTAGGTATATACATTAAAATATAGTTATCATCTAAATTCAATTACATTTAAATACGAATTATCTGTATTTTAAATTGACATAATTGGATTTAAACATCCAATATTTTCTTTTTTAATTTATTATTAAATAAATTGAAAGCATCACTTTCAATATTGTCTAAGGGACTACAAAATGGTTACTGCAGCAATATATTGGAAATACGAAGAGGGTCAATCAAGTATGTAAACTTCCTAGACATGCAATACACCGGTATCAGCCAGTACTGGCGCAGTGTTAAGCCCGTTGTGAATTTTCGATTGGGATATTTATTAACAAACTACCAGAAATTTCAATTTAATAATTTATATCCTGGGTATTTATTTACTATTACAAATATATTTTACAGTTCCTGCTTATATTTATAAATTTATGATAATAATTAGGTTCGTTAATACAATTTGTAAGGTGGGTTTGAAGGGGAACTGCATAATACCTATGTTCATTCATAATTTAACCTTGCACACTTGTGCAAAATGGACACTAATGATTTTTTAGAAATGCTGGACAAAATGACCCTCAAAGAAGAATATGATCAAACTGAATGTGTTATTGTTATGTTGAGCCAACTATTATCCATAACCAAGTACTGGATAGAGGTTGAGCATTATGTGACGGTCAGTATTGTAGATATGTAACCATCTTCATGTTCAGATTTCTTATAATATATTATAATATCTTAAGTGGACGCTACTCATGCGGCGTGCATTTGTCGTCTCCGTCTTTGTACTCGCGATATAAGAAATTTCAGGTTACTAGTTTCAATAGTATGTTGTTAGTTTTGATATTAGAGTGAATTGGCCTATTATCATACTTTTAGGTGAGAATATTATCTGTGCTTTGGTGATTATTCTAATTTTCATTTTCAGAAATGTCTACTAAAATAATCCAAGAAAGTTCCCCTAACGAAAATAATTTGACTATCAAAAATTAAGAGATTTCGACTCTCAATCAACGATTTAATGAAGTCAACTGGCTGAGAATACGTCGAAAGCACAGCGGTTCCGGAGCCACTTAATGGTTGTTTTTCTTCTGGGGCCGACTGCGTTTGGTATTTGTGTGCGTTGTTTATGCCTTTATGGCGTTGCCGTATAGCCACAACCTACTGGAACATGTCTTCTTTATTTTGTCTTAGACTCACGGAGTTGAATTAATTGGGTAATCAAAGTAATAACTTTTAAATATATATATATATATATAATAATCACAACATACTAAGTCAGACTTTTGACTTTAAATAAACTAAAAAACAAAATATTTATGTTGTTATTTATGTGTTATACCTATATAAGTAAAATATATTAAATAAAATCAAATAACAAATGATAATAATAATTAATGGCTATACTTTTTAGTCTTTTGCATAAAAATAATAACCTATAGTAGACCCGTAGACGCGCCGTCGTTCCAAACAGCTACGAACCACAGCTATATGTTCACATGTAGCCCTGCCTGATAAAGGATCTCAAATATCCAATGTTGATCCAGTAGACACGTCGAATTACACACCTTCCACTGCTCAGGCTCTCAACATCTACATTTCAGTCTACATGGCAGTGTCTTCGCTGTACTTCTGCAGTGGCATTTAGTTGAGAATAAAAAATAAACAGTATTTTACAATACTTGTGAGAACTATAAATGAATACAAAATATTTAATAATTTAAATCGTATCTCTAAATTGACACCGTATGCAACGGCAGCCAGTACAAAGTACAGGCACCTCGGCGACCGGTCTTACCAACCGCCACCGCGGGCTACGACAAGTCGGCTTTGTCAACTCTCCGGCCGCGCCGCAAAGGCACAAGGTGGAGATGGGAAGACAAGTCGCGCCAGACAAGTGCGGTTTCGCTCTTTTACGCCGATCGCCGCAGGATCAACGTCGAGAATCCGCCAATCGCCGTTCCACACACCGCGTGTACACCATATAAAAACCATATTCTGATATATAGTTGTAACGTTGTACACTATTAACGATTGTTGTATTCGACTACATTAAAAATACTTTGAACAGCAACAAGTGCGTGTGTCGTATTTCTTTGGTTGTCATATTCAAGTGTCTACCACCACGAATCCATCAACGACCGGGCTGCCACGACGAATGCACCGCCGTAGCCGCGTCAACATTTTCTTTTTCTCCTAAGACAACGGCATACAGGTAATGCGCTCAGAGAGAAAATATAACTATACCCTAGTATGAGTAAACATTTTTAAAAATAATAAGGTTTTTGCATCTGAATGGTAATACTAAAATGTTACCTAGAATGCTTAGTAAAAAGTCTGGCTTATTATTTTGATGTGATTATTATTTTTATGCAAAAGACTAAACAGCATAGTTATTATTAATTATTATTATTTGTTGTTTGATTTTATGTAATATATTTTATTTATTTAGGTATAATAACACATAAATATTTTGTTTTTTAGTTTATTTATAGTCATGAGTCTTATAATATTACTTATAAATTATAATATTGTGATTTAATAATCATAATATTATATTATATTTATATAAAAGTTATCTATCATTAAGTACTTCTATTTTAGATATAATACTCCTGTTAAATTTTCGTTTGTTACTTTTGATTATCGACTAGATCGTTTTAATCAAATCATTCAATAATAATAATATTAAGTATTAATATGAGCGTACATATTATATGAATTTAGTTTCAAGAACCCAAAAAAAAAATTATGATATTGCATTTACCGTATAAACAAATAATCATTGGCACAAATTGGGGAGCGGGAGCTTGAGTTCCCCCAAAACATTTAGTCAATTTGCGCCTATGCAAATAATAATTTTATTAATAAAAAACGTTTACAGTATACACATGCGCAGTGATTGTCTCTAGCCCTACGAAAGGCTGGCGTCGCTAAGAAGTCACACGGACAATTGTCCAGAGACATGTTCCAGTCAGATGTGACTATACGGCAACGCCGTAAACAACGTACCCGCAGACCAAGCGCAGTCGGCCTCAGAAGAAAAACAACTATATAGCGGCTCCGGAACCGCTGTGCTTTACCGCTGCTGAATTATTTTAGTAGACATGTCTATAATAGTGTTATAATTTTTATAGGTATTAAGATAATTAAGATATTGAGCATCAAACATTTTAAATAAATATTTTTGTCGAGATTCGAATGATCAACAAATGAATAGATAATATGCCTAATATTATTACGCCGCTGTAAAACGAATTAAAACGCAACGAATGAATCAATATATTACCTCTAGCCTTCACGAGTAGGTATTAATTAATCTCCTCACAAGTAGTTATCACGGCAAATATTGTAAGTAGGTACATATGATTTGAATAATATTCACAGATATGAGTAATTCATCTTTATACCTATGTGTTGAGTATCGAAGGACGTGATTGAGAATTTACTGTCTGTCTATAATATATATATATGTATATATTATATTATATTTGTGTATGGATGGTATGTAGGAGATTACCCTAGTGTTTATGTGAAAGACATTTCTGCATAATGTAATATAGTACCTATTATTCCTGTACATTAATATATGACGACAATATATTATGTAACCAGATGTTTACGGAACAGTTTTTTAGACGAGTATTTTGTCTTTGTCTAAAGCATGTAGTATTTGATTCGCAGATGACCTCCTCTCCATTCGTGCAATTATATAATATTATGACGACCCTGACGTCAGCGCAATGTATTTTTCAGATTTTTACTCCCGAATTTTAATTTTAAGTTTAAATAAATAATGTAATATGTTAATTTAAATTGTAATACTTTTACAAATGTATATTGTATATAATATATATCATTATTCAAATAAATATTTGGACCAGAGAAGAATTGAATGAGATAAATATGTACGCCTATACTAAATTTTAGCAAGTACTCGTTTTGCTAACCTCGTCTTATCCAAGATGTGAAGTGATGTTATATTATCTAATTTAACGTAAAAAGTGGTTGTAGTGGTTCTATATTTGTTTAGTAAAAGTAAAAGCACTCATTTAATCACTTTATGGCGTATGCAATACTTTTTACCATCATTGAAATGCCTTGTATAATAAAATATTTTTTGGTTACTAGATGTCAGTTCATTAATTTGATCGATTGCCTAAGGATAATTATATAATTACCATACAAAAGTGGTACAAAATCGGCTTTTATTATATCGTGAGGTATCTTATTTTTAAATATTAAATATTTAACAAAAGAAAGATTCAATGTAACATGTATAGTCGTACAGACCTCATATTTAACATTGTACGATTTAACTTTTAATTTCGAAAAAGGCTGAAGCTTTCACGAACGCACTTTCCATGTGCACAGATAAAATTAATATGTTGATAAAAAAAAACTAAGTCACTTGGCTGTACTTATAGTAGGTATCAAGTGTACCTATGCCATGTCATTGAGTAGGTCACTGTAATTGATGTTAACTATGTAAACTCAACGATAAATCATTGTATACGAAAAACGATTCTGTGTGGAGACAGTTCGTCGGGTACTATTTCTAAGGATATTATTTTATACTGCTATTAGTAATTTATTACTCGTGAGAGCCAACAGATGAGCCTGAATATTTAGATAGCGTCTGTATGACAGAAAAATGTCAATATTGTCAATGCTCCATCTTTTAAACACTGAAGGGGGTGATCTGCAAACGCTTGCTGTCACCACGGATAAGTTAAGCTCCGTGAACATGATATGCGTATCTACAAGAATTTAATTTATTGTACGTTAATGGAGAAATTAATAAACATTTTAGACAAAATATCAGAGTTTAAAATAATTTATTTGTACTCGCTTCTTTCAATATTTATATTATTTTTATTTCAGATTTTTTCATGTTTACTTATAAACACTCAGCTCGAGAACATGGGGGGCTAGGGGTAGAGTGTAAACCAAGCCTCCTACCTATATTATAATGTAGCTGTCATGAACTTGTAACTAGAGCTCGAATTTTTACTCAATTGTAGGTATATAGGTTTTTGGATTTTTGTCAGAAATCTTGAAGAATCGTAATTGTGTCAAGCTATGACAACCATTTTTTTTTATATTTCTGCATGTCTGATCATTTGCACTTTTTTGAATATTTCAATACAATTCAATATTTATTATGCAATAAATATATATTAAATGTATATACATACAATACATTCAATACCAATTTAAGTGAAAATAAATTAAACGGTTTTAAAAATCTAATACAAGTGTAAAATATTGTTTTGTTGAGAAGAATATTTTAATAATACATTTTGACGGCTATGAAAAAATTTAAATAATTTAAAAAATATAAATTAACATTTATTTTAACTATTACCTATTTAAAAAATATTTTTTCATATTTTCACAGTTTTTACTTCATATCTTTTACTTAGGTATACGTATAAGGAATTTTGAGACTTTTTTAGTTTAAGTATTTCATTCTAAAATAATAATTAATATTATAAATTATAACAGTAAACAGTCAATACCAACGTAGAGCCTAAGACATATTTTATTCACTTATTATGAATTTTGTGTACGGAAACTACTGGAAATTGCTGTAACTGGGGGATCGCATTTATTCCACTACGTCAATACTGTTGGACTCTTTTACATTATAATCATAACTTTTAACTAGTATATAATAACAACTAAAAAGTCATATATGTTTATAATTTGTAATAGTTTGAAAAATGTAGGGTGTTAACATCTAACTATATATTGTTATAAATAAAATTAAGAAGGTCCTCCTTCTCAGCTGGAGGATAGGCAACACAAGATACTAGCACCGTCGTCCGGGCATTAAATAATAACAACATCAGTGTTTGTGAATTGTGTTAGCTGGTTTATTGTGGTGTAGAAACTAGCAAAATTATATAAAACTTCCATGGATCGGGATGGATTTACAAATGAATTAACTATTTATATTGAACGTAATTAGTCCAATAAATTGTCTGACTATAGATTTATCATTGATGATCGTTGTAGGTGTAAGACAAACTATTCTGAGCGGAGAAGTCTGTCAGCCTCAATTTATACATATATTTAATATTTAATAATACGAGTAGTTTATGATCACTGTCAATACATAGTTTAGTAGTTGACACCAGACACGTCAGGACGTCAATATAATAAACTCCTATATTGGCTATATTTGGATTTATTCTACACTAATAAAATAATAAATTATAATTGCAATAATTTAATATTCGGTGATTTGGTTTCAACGTTTTTTTAAGAAATAAAAAGCGGATAAGTGGTCGCTCTGCTGTACATTGGCGTCTATTGTAACGGATAGTATTAAATTTGAATTCAATGATATCATATCATTGTATACAAAAAAAGATTCTGAACGGAGACACGGTAATATTAATAATATTCTAAAATCTGAGCGATGATGGAAAAATATTAAATATACCTATGTAAAATTGAGCTGTTTTGGAATTGAATTACAACAACACGATAAACGTTATTCTTTGTGTTAATGTGCAATTTTGTTCAAATTTGAACTTAAAATGTCTGTAAAAAATATCCGTATTCATTTATTTTTAAGATTTTTTAGTTACGGAAAAAACTGTTTAAATGGAACCTTGTTTTAAATCCTGTTTCAATTCTTAGCTATAAAAATTGAAAATGTTATACATTTTTAACTTTTTCAATTTGATAAATAATGGCAAAATTTGAACTTTAAATGCTTATAAAAAAAAATCGTGCCTATGTATTTTTAATGTTTTTCAACTGCTAACAAGTTATCAAAAGTCTTGTATTACAATGTCACGCTTTTTGACCCAACCAATACAATTTTAGTGACACATATAGAAAAAAAAATTTTAAAAAATAAAAATTGAAAAATAAATGTCCGTCAACCCCTCAAAACGAGTTAAAATATTATGAAACACTTTTACTGCAAGCAACGGTGATGACAAACACAAAAATAAAAATTTAAAAATACAAAAACACACATCATTGTAAAATTAATACATTCATAGCTCCGCTCAGAATCTAAAATATAGACAACTTTTTATTAAATATAATTATTTTTTAATTATTGTTATATCTAAAAAGTTTTTAAATATCAAAAAATGTTTAGTATATTTACTTCTATAGTTCAGTCAGTTAATTAATTCCTCACGCCCATATCTGCATGTTTAAGGTTAATGAATCGACTGTCATATATAATATTATACGTTATAAATTATAATATCATAGAAAAAAGAAATCGTTACACCACGCATTTATTTCATCTATGCTGAAAACGTTTGGCAACATTTCCACAATTATCTCTGCACTATTAAACAGATATTTACTTCTTTATTTAGTTGATATTATAACTAGCTGGTTTTTAATTAGGTAATTGTATTCAATAAATGCACCATGTATCATTGTCCACCGGACGCAAATTAACGCTTTATACACTCTAAGTGCATTCCTGCAGCAGATGCATGATCTATGCATCGATTTGTGAGATGTGTGCTATAGCGTCATGTCGAATCGTTTCATTTAACTTAAAATCGGGTCAAAAGTTCATTAAATATACCTAATAAAAGTAACAGAAGTTGTGTCCTCGATGGAATGCCGACATGCCGTAAATATAAAATATAAATAATACAATTTTATTTTATTTTATTAATAAGTATAATGGAAAGCAATGTATATGACAACATACTTGAAGCACAACTGAAGCAAAAAGCATCATTTTCAAATCGCCACCCAAAGTTAGACAATCTATTTAAAAAAAATTATGGAGTCTTACTAAAAAAATCTAAATCCAAAAGATCGAAAAGGAGGTTGGGTTATTAAATGGATCATGACATTTTAGACAAAAAAAAAATGTACCTATATTAAATTGAGGGAAAAATATTTTAAAAATGAAACAGTTTATTTCTAGTATAAAAAAATACTACAGAAGTAAAGACGATGAACCAGTGAACATAACTCAGTATGAAGATAATTTAACAGTTAAAATTCTTATGCATTTGTCACCTTTGGTGCCCAATAAAAAGTACTTTAATCCAGTTTCTTTGTTGTGGATGAAAGCCAAATCCATACAGTTAATTTTCCCTCCTCTCCAAAATCCAGTGGAAAAAAAAACAAGAAAATACATTTATTAAGCCAACCTAAAGAAAAAATAAGTATTGTTGGGGACGGAAACTGTTGGTTCAGGTCAATTCAGTATGGATTTCTGGGACTGAAGAATATCATTTCATTATACGTCCATCATTAATCAAAGTAAATTAAAATACCAAAATTACGATTTTTAAAACTATTTTATTGTTTACCTATGAAATTTTGTGTTTTATAGACCTATAGAGAGAATGCGAAAATATGAAAAATCATTGAAGATATAGTAACGTATATATTTTTGACGGGAATGGAAGAAAATGGTACTTGTGCAACAGATATTGAAATGATGGCCACAGCAATATATTTGAAGACTAATATTTATGTTTATACAAAAATAAACAGTACGCATGAATGACATTTTTTTCGGAAAACTTGGAAGCTACAAGAATGGTGTAAAAAAAAAAAATTAACAGTGTATTTATATAGAACTTTTGAACTCGAAACATTTTCAAATAGTGAAGAGTGCGTGATATATTTTGTTTAACATAAATACCATTATTTGTAACTATTAATTTGTTTGTGTATATTATGTATTATATTTTACAATACAAATTGAACAAGGTCGTACCTAAGTAAAATTAGGTATGTCTTAAGTTTAAACTTCCAATCTATAACAGTTGGTACAAATAATTTATAAAAAAGTACATACCTACAATGCTACCAGAACACCAGAACATTACTAAATAGCAGTGGTGTAAAAAGGGGTTTGGGGTGGTAGGGGCTCCACAGCCTCCTCCCTCTCGAAATTTTTTGTTGGTACCGCAGGCATACGAATTTATTTAATCAATGTACTAATTAAAACTCAACAGCTGGACACCTAATATACAGCAGAGTGACGTACACTTTCACTTTTTATCATTGAACTTTTAAATTGTAACCAAATATTCTTATTTACCTTAAATAATATTGAAGCTCATAAAATCGAAAAATCTTTTATTTTTCAATAAATCTTAAATAATTAATTTGCAAATATTCTTGCCATTAGCTAGTATTTAAAATCAACTATGTTTTTAATCCCAATATACAATATTATAATTTGTAATCCACAAAGAATAAAAACAAATAACAATAAGATAATACCCTTAAAAGAGGTATTGTTCTCTACTGTGAAAATCTATTCATTGAGATTGTCTTCATAAAAAATTAATTTAATTAGTTAAAAATACATAATTTACTAAATCCACTAAATAAAGAAAATATGTGGGCAAATGGGTACCAACTCTGTTGTACCCAATTTATTTGGTGTCAAGAGTGTCACTGTAATGGATTTTAAATTTAAATTATATGTATCATAGAACACTGAGCAAAGATGGTCTATCAGTCTATAATCTATATCAAGTATATCTCACGATATATTTTTAATATCGGTATTAAAGTAACTTATTTTACTATTAATATTACAGTTTGTTGATTTATTTTTGCCGAAAAATAAAATGTATTATACGAGTATTAATTAATATTTAATTATTATAATAGTGTCAAATTAAATAATTTTTGTATATACAAATGTATTTATATATTATTGTCCATAACACTTAAATAAATTTAAATTGTTTAAAAATTACATTTCCTTCCCTACAGTAAAATGTATAATCTAGCCACGCATAAGTTTTAAATTCAAACGAATGACGTTTTTAAATTACATTGATATAATAAGCATTGCAGGTATGCTTTATTTATCAATAATTCATCAACATTTGAATTTAAAATGTTTTAAGTAATCGATTAAAGAAACCCTGTATTATTGGACTACTACAACTCTAGAAAGTGCTAGACGATGAGGGTGATGCGGACAACCGGTGGTGAAAAAGTCGAATTTTTAATAAATTATACAAAATTAAACGCCGTATTACCAAAAACAGTTTAATCCGCCATAACTACCAACTAACGACGACGGCGAAAAATAACGGGCTTTAATAATATTCCGTATTCGTAATTTCATAATAATAATTGAAATCGAAATCAACTTAACTTGTTTAAATGTAAAATTAATTCTGTTAGTTAAAAGTTAATTATTTGAACTCTTTAAATTAATAATTAAATTAAAAGCACTTAAAAATCTTGGGATTCAGAATAAAAGTAGCTAATTTAAATTAATTTATAAATATATTTTTAGTATTGATGAATTAATGAATTAAATTAGTTGAGACAATAATTTGTTTTTTTTTCAATATTCAAATATAATATTGGGTAATAACATCGAATTATATGCGAACTGTCGCAAATAGCCCTTTTAAATAAAATTAAGTATGTACGCCTTCCCTGCAGCAGGATAGGCAACATAAAATGCGAGCGCTTCGTCTGTGCATTAAATAACACCATAATATTATTAGTACTGTTATTAGCTGGTTTATTGACTTATTGTAATGTAGCAAAATGATCAGGATGAATCAAGGTTGATTTACAAATGTATCAAATAGTATTACCCAAACATTTAGGCTAAACACTTTTAATAATACCTGTACAATTCATACAAATTAATACATTAAATTTAATATTGTTTTTTTTAAATATCTATAACATTTGAACTGTTGTTATGGTTCAAACTCACTAAATCAGCGGTTCCCAACCCATGGGCCTCGAACAGTCTGGTACTGGACCGTGAACTGTATAAATATATAATATTTAATATTATATATATATATTTAAAATGAAAGAATTATTTTTAAATGTATGTAGCAGTATGAATATAATTTTAACATAGAGGATCATCCAAATTGTAAGTGATAATAGATTTCACTATGGCGTATTCAAATATTTATATGTAGTGTTATGCCACCTGATTGCATACAGCTAGGCATTTATTATCCAGCAGGTATCAGTGAACCATATGCTATACATTTGAACAACAATTGTAGAATATGTATAAATGATTAAATTTAAATCAAAAATATGTTTAAACTTAATGAGATATTGTATCATTTATTTAATAATTGTAGAAACTACCAACTATTAAAAAAAACTTACCAACAAATTGTACATAATAATACTACGTACCTATTCACTAAGTAATAAGAATCCAAGGTTAGGCTAGGTTATTACTGCTTTTAAATTTTTTGTTCGTTTTTTATAATATGTTTGAATAGTTACACCATCTCAGATTAAAGCAATAAACTAGATGCCATAAAGTACTTTCATCTTTTCTCCTCGTTACATAATATGATGCATATTCATTACTATTGCAATATGCAACTGCTAAAATTTGAGCAACAGAATCAAAATCACTCGGTTTTTAACCGTCCATTATTGTGTCATTGACGGTGCATTGGTGCAATTTTTAACCGTTCATTGATGGTTCAGTTGACAGTGTATCAACCAGGCAAAAATCTAAATTGCACCAAGCAGTAGCGTATTTACGGGGAAGGATATGGGGGTCATACCCCCCCCTCCCCCGGATACCAAATTTTGTATACAATACAACATGCATATAATAATATGAAAATAATATGTATACCCTGAATGTCTATTAAAAATTGTATATCCCTCCTCCCATTGAAAAATCCTAGATACGCTACTGTCACCAAGAATTTTTGGGTCAGTTTAGAACCAATTTTTATTATATCATAATACTACAGTGGCGGCTTGAATAGCTTTTTTATGAGTTTTTACTATAGTTTCTGGTAGTTCCAGCGACTGTAGCCTCCAAGATCTAAACGGCTATATAGACCATAGTTTATAATTTATACTAGCATAGTCACATATAACCTATGTTTAAAATGTGTGAAAAGATTAGTGTAAAATGTGAAAAATTGGTGTGTGGCCTGTGTGGGTATTTATTTAAGTAAGGTACCTATTATTATTGCTTCATAGGGAAAAAGTTCACGCTGCCATTGTTTGAACATATAATAATATATTTACATAGGTATATTTATTATTGATGTACCTCAATATGTAAATTCATATATATATTGGCTCAAAATAAATATGAAGGTAAATTAAGCAAGACAATGCTGTATATTATGTTAATTAAAATAATAGTTAACCTTTTATGAATAAAAAATAATTAAGAACTTTGATACAAACAAAAAACAGTAACCATTGACATATAATGATTTCCACTATGTTTCAATATGTTGGAAATAATATTTGAAAATATCTTTTCTTCATCAGAATTATGGATCTTCCAGATAATGTTTCTATAAAATCATAATTTATTTAGTTAATTAATATATTAATATCATATAGGTACAATTGAATATCGATAGTAATTTTACAAAACCACAACTAGATAATTATTGTATAGATTAAGATTATTGATAAATTATGTATATTGTATATATTATATGATATGGATAAAAAAAAAAAGGTAAATGGTTCATCACATCGATGCTCATCTAGCTGATCCGTATAATATACTTATAAACAATAAACATTAATAAAATCATTTTATTTTAAAAACTACAAGAAAAACCTTCCACTTTGAGGTGTACAATAAGTAAAATTAAATTCAAATTTTTATTGAATAAGTGTTTTATAATATAAATTTAAATTAATTACCATGTAATACTTTGTAAATTCCGAGTTTAACAAATGACTTCTTTGTTTTTCCTTGTAAACTAAACAAGGAGGCAATTTCTTTTGTAAAGCATATATCAAATACCGATTTAACTGCAGAATTAAGACTTGGTAAATTGTCAATTTTCAACAACAAATAAGTTTTCTAAGAAAAAACAATTCAAGTTAAAATTTATGTTAAAAATGCATATTATTTTATGCTTATGATAAACTAATATAACTTAATTTCATACATATTGAGTAATTCTAAAAAAGGAAAAAATATTTGATGAATAAAATTACTATTATATTTAATCTTGCATGAAATGCAAGCAGAATACCACATATTTATAGTAATGAATATTGTGTATAATGGGATGCAAAACTATACCTATATAGTTCTTTATTGTAGTCTAAATTTAATTGTGATGATTGTGATTTTATTATTTTACTTTATTTTATATTATGTCTAAGAGCCATAAACATTATCATTAATATTTTTCAATATTCAAATTTAATGTTCATGTACTATTTCAAGTACCTAAGAATATATTTAATATTTGATCATGTTATATTGATATGAATATTTTGTAATCTTAAATTAATGTGGTGTATTAAGATATTAAGTTTTATTTTTTTCTGTGAGTATAGTTTATTTAATATTATAAGATTATATACTATTTACTAGTCATAAAAATCAAAATTTTAGACTTCATACGTTTCTCAAAAAGCTGTGTTTTCAATCAATAATATGCTTCCATTATTTGTTTTTACACAACAATCAGATTTGTTAATTGTTATAACAAAGTTCTCTGTTCTCCTCCCAGAAAATTGTGGACTACCAATACCAAATATTAATGGACGGTTTCTATTTTGACATATTGTATTTATAGGTCCAAGTTCAACTTTTTGATCATTAATCATATTTACAGCATAGGTTCGATGTTCTTCATAACGACAAATCAATTGTTGAAGAGGTTTTGCACCAGACCCAATTTTTTTTTTATAGGCTGCATAAAACTTTCGAATGGAAATGCAGAAATATTTTCTAGGGGTCCACTATTTTTTATAATCTCCAGGCAAGTGAATTAATGCATGAATATTATGAGATATGGATGATGTACCATAAAAATCTTTAAATGATTCAACAAAATGCCTGATTAAGTTACTAGCATATGAAATTGTATTCTTCATTTAGGTTCACAGTTAATAAAATTCTTAAGGCTGTAGACAACTCTTTAAAATGTGTATATATCTGACTACTTAATATATCTTGAAATATCACAAAACCGGTATACAATAGACATTGACGCAACTCGGTAGCTTTCCAACGATTAACATCACCAAAAGGATAACATCTGGAATTTTCGTTAGGAGTTCTTTGAAAATCGACTGGTATGTATTGCGAAAGTAAAATAAGTTTTTGATTTAGAGCCTGTATTGTATTTGAAGGAAGATAATGTAAATTTTTTTTTTATGTCCAAAATAGGAAATAAAAGTTTTTTAGTTGCACCTATTAGAACTAAATGCATGTAATCATATGGAATGGATGATATCAAATTAAAATGTGGTATTTCTGAAAGAATTGTATTATTTATGTGAACATTTTAGTAATTGTACAATATACAATTATCGTGTGTTCTTAATGTAGCATCTAAATCAGGAAAACATACCCTTCCATCTAACCATTGACCATTGCATGTACAATGTACATTGTACATCTAACACAAGAATTTATTCCTGTATGTCCTTTACAACTTAGAACCAAAGACTTTGCAGGTGCATTACATGTTAACGCATGTAATTTAATTGATATACGTTGTCCTCTTATAATATTTTGACCGTCACATAAATTTTTTAATTCATCAACAAAATCTCTTAAATATTCATTGCTATTTTCCGGTTTTGTTTTTCCATAGAAAACTCCAATTATAAAAATAGATGACCTAACAGAATTTATTATTATTTGAAAAATAACCAAGTATTGGCCATAATTGGCTTGGAGGATTAGATGTTATAGGAAGACCATCAATACCTGCTACTAATAAAAGTTTTGATGGCAAATTAAGTCCAAAATCAACTAAGAATTCTACTACTCTTTCAATACCAAAATAATGATAAACACTGCCCCCAATGGTTTTTATTATAGCAGTAGAACTAGTTTTAATAATGTCCTTTTTACCTGAAGGTAAATTAGAAAACAATGGAAATTGTTTTAGATTTTTTAGTAAATCATTAACTGCAGTATGGGTTATATTATGGCGTAAAGCCCATTGTGCTAGAACTAATCTTAAGTTTGGGCTTTCAATAATTTCTACAGGAATATTTCTTGATTCATCTATTGTATTGTTGATATTATTAAAATGTATTGAATCATCAGACGTAAAATTTTCAGCAGAAGTAGATAAGCTTCTTGTATTTTGATTAATTTCATTGGGCAAGGATAAACTATTACATAAATTTGAATTATTTGATTGTTCATCAGAACTTAATGAATTAACTAATATTGAAGCTACGTTTTGAGCCTATGTTAGCAGTCGATAACGAGATGATTTACTTAATGCAATTTTTTTTTTCCCCAATAACATTGTCCATAATTTATTTTCTATACAAATTAAATTAAAATATAAAATAATTTTAGTTATAATGATACAATCTTATGATTAGATTGAAACAATAATAACATATTTATTATTTATAGGAAAAATAAAATAATTACAAATTATGCATCAAAATGCAATTATGGTTAACAATCAATTCAATGTATTCACATAAATATGAAATGTTTTTTTATTAGATAGTAATATAAATAAATTATTCAATTACAACATCGAATTAAAAAAGGAAAAGAAATTAGCTAGGTATATTTTTATGAAACTTTCAAAAATCGGGTCCGTTAAACCAGTTGTGACGGGCCCCAGGCGTCGCTTGAGCTGTTACGTGGCGCCAAGTCGTGCGCTCGCGAGCAGCGTGCCTATATCTCGGGTTGGGAGCAACCCACGAAAGAAACCAGTCGTCCTGCAGTGTCGTTCGTCTGGCAGACGTCGAGGGCGTAACCCAACCCCAGGGTCCGAGGGCCATCGCTGGGGTGATCTATCGGTAAACTTAACTGATTGTCGGGATATCAAGCTTCGGCCGTTTACTTAACCGTATGTGGCCAAGCGCAGAAACGGACTTCCGGAGGTTGGCAACTCCGGTCGTAGGAGCCAGGACACGGTCACGGACGGGACCTTGGTCAGGCCGATAACTGAATGCAACACGCGTATTAGCCCGACGCGTTCCAGAGGGAACAGGGCCCGAAACCTGGCAGTAGGTTAAAAATGTAGGGAAGGACAACCGACAAACCAACCATGGAAAACATCTTAAAATATATTACCTCAGGTGATACGTCTCTGACAAATTCACTTCCTGCGGGAGCAGTGCCCGCGGATTTTGGGGGGCACAGATGTTTTCTATAATCGGGACGGGGCCGAGCAGCTCGTCTATTGACTCACCGAAAGGCGTAATTAATATCGACTTCCCCCTTCAGGATATGAAAACACTGACCACTCAACGGACCCTCTCAGACTCAGAGGCGGAGGTGATGATAGCAACACTCCGTCCTCCTCGCACCAACCTATAATAAAACGCAAAAATCCGGAGTGCAGCCCCGAGACGCTACTGCTAAGTGACCATTTTGCGGAAATAGATGTTGCTATAACCACGGCGAGATCTATCCTTGTGGAGATGGTTACGGCTGGAAAAGTTGGTCGTAAGTGGAACGACATGGTTTCACATCAACTTGACGAAATCATGATTTCCTTCCGAAACGTTACCGAGGAAAGCGCCAGAGCAATCGGACAGGTAAATGCGAGACGAGATGACCTGAGAGAGTCCCTAGCCCGTAATGGGGAACTGTACCAGGACATTGGGGCCCAACGAGAAAAGATACGCGCAATCGAAGAAGTGGTCTCGACCCTAAAGGCACAGGTACCCCCAATTACAAATAAAAATAAAAATAAGCCAGTAAACACAAATGCCGAAGATAGCAACGATGATGCAAAGGAGACGGAGGAGATTATTGTAATTGAGTCCCCTGGTTCGTCGGGTTCATGCACGTATGCTGTGGTAGTCGGTGCTCCTAAGCCGTCACCTAAAAAGAAAAGGCCGAAAACAGATTTTAATCCGCTGGTCACGCCGAAAAATAGGGACTACACTATCAAAAGTGACACCAAGAACTCTCGCACTAAGCCAACAGTCGATGCTAGGGACTTTCTCAACGACAGATCCAAGCGTGGGACTAATAACGGAAAAGGGTTAAAAGAAAAAGCCTGAATGACCAACCCCACCACTCGCTTTTGTCACTACGAATGAAGTTGCTTGGCAGGACCTTAGGAAGTCCATAGAACAAAAAATAAAAGCCCCCAAGTTACATACAGTTAAAAGCAGAACTGGCCTCATCCTCTTTCCGGGGAATGAGGAAACCAAGAAAGCCCTGAACAGAACGGGCAATCTTAGGGAAGTTGCACCGCTGGCACCTAGAGTGATGGCTAGGTGTGTTGAAAGTGTACTTGACCCGGACGAAATACAATGGGCGTTGATTAACCAAAACGCGGAATTAGAGCTCTCCGAAGAGGATATATGGAATATTAAGCCTTTATTTAAATTAGGTCCCCGAGACAGCCACATAGTGAACTGGGGGTTGGAAGTCCGTCCCCCAACACTCCAGAAAATCGAAGACAAAACTGCATATATCGGAATGATGCGATACAAATTAAAACTGTGGGACAAAAGCCCTCAGTGCTACAAATGCCAGAGATTTGGCCACACGACGAAAACGTGTCGTGTTGAAATCCTCATTTGTAGAAAATGTGCGGGGAGCACGACTCTAGGGAGTGCACTTCAGACAATATAAAATGTGCGAACTGTAAGGGCAATCACCAGTCCTCTAACAAGAATTGTAAGGCAAGAGACCTTGCCTCTAAGGCAACCTTACGGCGCACCGACTTTAAAATCCAATAATGAATAACTTAATAAGAATAGTGCAGCACAACGTCAACGGCCAACGGGTGGCGTCTCAACAGTTAAGGGAATACTGTAAAGAGCAAAAAGTAAGCCTGACACTGGTCCAAGAACCCGTGTACTGTGATGGCAGGGTGTACGGTTTCGAAGACTGTAGAACGATCGCAGATAAAAGCAGCCCGGGTGCGGTAGTCCTCGTCATGGACAACGACTTACCGACCATTGCGCTAACGGTAAGTTTGTCCACTTACATAGCCGTGTCAAGATTGGCCGAGGAACAAGCACGGCTACGCTGATATCAGCCTACTTCAAATATAGTCATCATACAGCGAACTTTACGGAGAGATTAAGAGCAATCCTCGATGATAACCCAAGGTCAGTTATCTGCTTGGATACTAACGCGCATTCCCCCATGTGGTTTAGCACAAATCATAGGGGATCACTAGAGATCACTAGAGGCGTGATTGTGGAGGACCTAATAAAGGACTATAACCTGGGTGTCGAAAATATAGCGGTAACTTATGCACACATGAAAGACCAGGCATGTGATCATCTAACATCGATGTGACACTGAGCACCCCCTACATGGTTGGTAAGATTAGTGGGTGGTCGGTGCTAGATGACATCACAGATAGTGACAACACTGTTATAGCTTTTGGATTGACACTACTCCCACACGATAAATCACAACCGAGAGTAACACTCAAATTCGACACCAAGGCGTACGGATTGGTTCGCCTTCAACAATGTTCTAATGCAGAAGATCGAGCATGATAGTGCCAAAAACATTGACGAGCAGGGTAAGTCCATAATCAGTGCGCTACAGACAGCGGTGAAGGCATCCATCCCCATGCGTAACAGTAGGCGCTGGGCGTTAGGTCGTCAGCCTTGGTGGACAAATGAGCTTACACAATTAAAAAACAGCCTAAACAGGCTAAGGAGAGCAGGCGCTCATCGTGATGATAGATCTACATATAAGTCCAGTAGAAACAACTACTTACATGAAATAAGAAAGGCAAAAATGGCGGTCTGGAGGACTTTCTCAGGCGATATAAACACAAAACAGTGGGACAAGGCGTTCAGATACGCTAAGAACGGGAAGATGGGAGCCAGACGAGGAGTGTCGAAGAAACGGCCAGTCTTCTGCTAGACACGTTTGTCCCGATAGATAAAAATCAAGGCTTACTAAACTGGTGTGGACCACTTAGCCAACCCACCATAATCACTAAGCCAGACACAAAGAATGTCATATGGCGTATGAAACCAAACAGGGCACCCGGCTGGGATGGCATAACCTCTGCGGCTCTCGACTAGCGCACAGCTCTAATGTGAGGTCCGCGGTTGTAGCCGCAAGGCATCAAACCCGGGAGTGCTCGTATACGCTTCAGCAATATGGGACTCCCAAGGAACTAAAACTTCTAAGAACCTAGGTGAGATGGCGAGGGCTCAACGCACCGTCGCTCTGCGCACAACACGTGCTTTCAGGACAGTATCTGGGTCCTTCTCCTCGCGTCCATCGTACCAGCCGACAGCCGAGAGAGCCAGGATCCACTGACGCCGTGAAGATCAGGACGACTTGACAACAACAGCGACAATGAACCGGCAAGAGAGGGACATAAGCACCGCAGCCTGGCAAGCCCGTTGGGACCGGTCCAGCAAAGCCAGGTGGACGCACAGACTCCTCCCGGACGTGGGTGGCTGGCTGTCTAAGCCATCTATGAGTCTGACTTTCCACCTTACCCAGGCGCTCGCCGGCCACGTCTGCTTCAGGGCGTACTTGAAGAGGATGAATAGGGCCGAAGACGGGTACTGTGTTTACTGCGTCGACCCCAACGACACGGCAGAGCACACCATATTCGTGTGCCCAAGATGGGTCGACGACCGCGATACTCAAAAGACCCCCGGAAGCTGGTGACGTAGAGGAAATCTTGTGCGGGCCCCGGGAACCAGAGATGCCGGAATGCCCCCAAGCCCGGCTCCGAATAATAGAACAGGCTAGAACAAACCGGGTGGAGTTCTTCGAAATGGTTGAATCAATCATGAGTACAAATTAGCCGACGAATGCTAGGAAGAAGCCTACGACCAGAGACGACGAAGGACCAGGACAGCCTAACAGGACAGACTGTCCCACGCCCCCGATCCTAGGACCCAAGATGGAGAACGTGTTCGCACGGCGAAACGTCGGAGGTGCCACCGACCACATTCTCCATCCCCACCGTGGCACCAAGGGAGGGAAGGACGATCACGGTATCCCTGGACATCAACAGGAGAACGAGAAATCAAGGGCGGTGGACTCCGGTCGGTCCGCGAAACCGTTACTGAACCAAATAAGATGAACGTGAGACGGCAGACAGCTCAGAACGTGAATCCAGGGCGGCGGACTCCGGTCGGCTCGGGAAAACGGAAAAAATGTTATTAATTGTAAACTTTAAATAACTTGTACATGTAATGACCATTGTGAGGAGACTATTCAGAGAATTGTCCCGCCTTAGTCCTCATTTTGGCCTTCGGCCGGTGTGTATTAATTTTCAAAGGATATTTGTTTAATATTATAATACTGAAAATTATACTGAAATATCACCAAAAACCGCAGGACGCCGCGGTGGAAAACCAACGGCCGGTCATTCGATCGGTCGGTGCGGCATTTGGAAAAATCGTGGAAATTAGTGGACCACAATTGTTTTATAGGGAATGTTTGATTAATTTATATGTTTAAAACAACCCAACTGTGAATGCACTTCAGTCGAATTGATGATTTTCCTATGTTTTTTAAGAGGACTTTTCACTGGCATTTTTTGTCTCCGACCTTCGTCTTCTGTGTATAATTATTTAATTTGATATTTAATGGATACGTTATTTTGAATACATATTAAAATAACATATATTTAATAATAAATATATTTTAAATACAAATATAGAAAACCCTGGAGCAATTTTCATTTTAAGGTCTTACTTATGGTATATATTTTTACCTAATGAACTTGGTTTTTTTATATTTAATGATGTATGATATTTAAACGATTTAAACTGTAGGAAATTATTAAATTTAAATATGGTATGACACAACAGCGATACTCACGGGTACGCCTTTTTCAAATTATTATCTTAATATCGTTTGTAAATAGAATATTGTTGTTATGTAGAAAGCATAAGTTTCCGAAATTAAAAAAACTAACCACTATTTTTAACCATTCATTACAATATTGATTATCGGCCTGTTTATTTCGATGAGACTAGATAATCATTAAACATATGCATATTTCATACGATTGAAATGGTGGGAATTCTGATTTCTGAATTATATAATTGGTCTTTAAGCGACCCCACCATTGTTTTCACAAAGGATTTTTGAGACCCTCTGTGTATGAATTATTTCCATAAATACGATACCAGTACGAGTACACCACACTATAGTAAGGCCAGCGAAACTGGACGGGTGATTTTAGCGCCCACAGTGGCGTTTTTCGGTAGGGCCATCTACACTATATAGCCTCAACGAAAAAACGCCACTGGGGGCGCTAAAATCACCCGTCTAGTTTCGCTGGCCTTACTATAACAATTTTTTACATTCTTTAGTCTTTATTCACAGGGGGTGTGAACTTATAGCTATAATATTCATACCTCTTGATATAACTCAAAAGAGATCCTACTGCTTCGCTAGTATCGAATTTCATGGATCAAAAGATATGATTACTCGCTTCATCCATGGTAAAAAAAAAATAGAAAACTACCAACGGCATTGACCATAACAATAAAGATATAAATAACTAGGTTCTTGCATAAATATTTTAATCGTTGACTGTTTTGACTTTTGAGTATTTTACTACACGTGTCCCGTGTAACTCGTTCAATTAATTATTTACAGTGCTTGGCATAATGCCGTCCAACAAGTGTTCTGTGTTAGGCTGTAATAGTAATGCAAATGTTAAAAAACATGTGTTTCCGTTGGATGATGATGACTTTAAGACGTGGATTTTAAGAACTGGAAATGAGAAGTTGGTGAATCTTTCCAAGACTTATATTAGAAAAACGTATTTGGTTTGTACTGAACATTTTAGTTGTACTAGCTACAGCCCTGGTACTTCACGATTGAAGAAACATTCATTACCGAGTTTAAATTTACCAAGTATTTATTAGTCATCAGTCATCGTAATATGTGGTTATCTATGTGCAGAGATTTAATCTCATGTTGAACTGGTTAATAAACTATTTCTATGCTTGTGAATTAAAATTATGTATCTTTATATATCAATATTATTTGTGTGTTTATGCTGATTTTCATTTCTCATATTCAATCTGCTTGTGATTTTTCAATTGAAGGTAATGTTTATTTATTATGTACCTATTAATTGTATTTGTATTTATAATTAAATTATTATAATAATAATAATATAATTAATAATAATTATACTTATAATTATTTATTTTATTTTGTTTTATTTGTTACTCATACATACTTTAATTTATTTAATGTGTATACATATACCATTATATTATCATTAATACCTATTGTAAAAATAATAGTTTCATATTCAAATTTATTTATTTTTATTTTCTCTGAACTGGTATTTCTAATTAAGTTAATTATCAAAAACCAAACCTAAGTACTTTATTTCTGTTAATTCTTTTATTTCAATTCGATTACAATCGCTTATTTATTTAAAAGTATTACTATGAAAATATAACATAAAATGTTTAATATTTTTATTATTGTTTTAATAATATTACATTTTAGATACCTAATTAGCTTTGTTTACATTTATTGCCATATTATTGTTATCAAACAGTGATGTTATTAATTTATATGTGCTAATTTGAATAATAATTCATTCAATTTTTCCTTTTATATTTGAATTCTGTAAACCATTAATATAAATTATAAATAGTAATAACCCTAAAACTGTTCCATGAGGTACAGAATGTGTAAGAATCACAGGTTTACTACTTTAATTTTCTATATTAACTATTTGAGTTCTGAACTTTTTAAGAGGTTACCTTCACTATTCAAAATTTCAGTAAAATTATTTGCTTTTAAATTATTTTTACCCAATGCCTTATAAGTTATATTCCATTTACCTTTTATATTATTTCTTAAACTATACAGTTTATTAATTAAATATGTAGGAATTCATTATACCTATGTAGTTGTATGTTGTACACTTGTACCTATGTATCTATAGTTTCATTCTAGTATCTGTATGTTTTGTTTTTTTTTTTTTTTGGTGGTAGTATCTAAATGTTTAAATGTTTGTATTCTAAACAATATAATATATATTTGTTCTCGTTTATTATTTAGTTATACTTCCTTCTGTCAGCCCTGTCAACAAATCAACTGACATTATAATCGATGAATCTATGAATCCAGTTAATGATAGCTGCTCATCACCTCTGGCGTTACCTTTACTTAATGTATCTCAAGGTAAGAATTAAACACATGATATATTTAAGTAAACTGTTATAACTACCTAATTAAATATTTTTTTAGCCACACCTTCAAAGGAATTAACTAGTTCTGTGAGCTCTGTTTACCAATCACCTAACACCTCATTTGAGTTTGTGAATGTTAGCTGTTCATCACCTTTGGCTATACCTTTATCACCTGAACTAATTGATGGTAATAAAATACATACTATTATCTTATTAAATTGTCATAACTAGCTCTTTTTTTATGTATATAGAAACACCTATGATAAAATCAATATCTGGCTCTGTTGATGTAAGAGTTATTAAAAAGAAGGTGTGTTTGCTGAAACAGATTGGAATGAAAAATGTATCAGAATTAACACCAAGAAAAGGCAAACTATACGCAACGGCAAAAAAGTTAATCAAAAAAGTTAATTTAATTTCAAAGAAAACCTGTTCTTTGAAAACCCAATTAAAGATGGCTAAAAAATTTGTCATTTCTGATAGTTGTAACAATTTAGCTGACAAACTAAACAAAACAACACTAGATTTTATTAAGACACAAGTCAATATCCAACACCGAAATCCAAAAGGCAGAAGATACACATTACATGACAAAATTTTATCACTTTCCATATACAAAACTTCACCTAAAGGGTATAGGTTTCTTTCATCAATATTTGCTCTTCCGTCAAGATCTACTTTAACATCAATGTTAAGTAGAATTCCATTTAAAGCAGGAATAAATTTACATATTCAAGAAAACCTCAAACACCAGTCTAAAAAGTTAAAAGATATTGATAAAAACTGTATATTAATTTTTGATGAAATGGCGTTAAGTGCTTTATTAAGGTATGACAAAAAAAAATGACACGATACTCGGACTTCAGAAAAATCAGAATAACCAAACACCAAAGTTTGCTGATCATGCTCTAGTTTTTATGTTGAGAGGGATTGCTAAGAAGTGGAAACAGCCGTATGCTTATTATTATAGCACCAGCACTATTCAAACAGTTGATTTAGTCTCCTACTTGAAATGTGTTGTCAGAATTGTGAACAAAACTGGTCTTAAAATTGTAGCAACTGTCTGTGACCAAGGAGGAACCAATCGAGCTGCAATCAATTATTTGATGTCTGAAACTTGTAAAAATTATACAGAATGTAATATGGAGAAAACAAATTTAGGTTTTGAAATTGATGGCCAGGAAATAATACTAATTTTTGATCCTCCGCATTTGTTAAAATGTATAAGAAACAATTTATTTAATAAAGATGTGGTTTTTGACATGGATGGTAACACTTATACAGCGTCTTGGGATCATATTGTTGCTATGTACGATTTCGATAAGAAAAATGAAGAATTTGAACTTAGAACCCTTGTAAAATTAAACGACAACCACATTAACATTGCCAGAAGCAAAATGAAGGTTTTGAATGCAGCACAAGTCTTCAGCCACAGAGTAGCTTCAACAATGAAATTAGTGTCTGATAATGGTATGTGTATTTGATTGATTTATCTTTGTATTGTTTAAGTTACTAATATTATAGTATATTATATTATATGAACCTATACCTTTTTAGCCCCTAAAGGCAGTTTACTGGCCAATGCTGTAGGCACAGCCAAATTTTGTCTGTTCATGGATAAGACATTTGATTCAGTAAATGCCAGAACAATTAATCCTGAGTTAGGAAAATCACTTCGAAGTGCAGTAACAGATAAATCTCCCCACATGGATCACTGGAAATATGCAATTAAGGTTTTTTAGTCTATGAAGTTTGTCAACAAAACTAACGGTAAAGCTACTATACCCCCTTGCATCAAAAACTGGATAATATCTCTTAAATCATTTCTATACCTTTGGATTCAACTGAAAAAACGTAATTTTAAATATTTCTTGCCAAGGCAAGTCAACCAGGATTCTTTAGAATGTTTTTTCGGTAGTGTCCGGAGTCATGGTGTCAGAAATATTAATCCAGATGCATATCAATTTGTTCAGGCTAGTGCAACTCTATAGGGGGGATTTAAACGATATAGTTTATACTACGCATCCACCGGGAGCGTGCACGGCGCTACATCGGTAATCGGTATCAACCGTGGTCCGTGGTATTAACTATTGAACTATGTGATTACTGATTACTAGTCGGTACTCGGTGTCTAATACACGTGTCAAATTTTCGAATGCAACGTGTTTCTGACTTTTTCTGTTGAAAAGTGAAGACTGAAGTGTTGAATATTAATATTTTTCTTATGATATTAATTCGTTTTGATATACAATTGTACCTGTTACTGAAGAATAACATTTATTGTAGACTATCGTAAGGTATATTATTAAATATTTGATTTAATAATGCCTCCGAAGAATGCCTATAGATGTGTTGTGGATGGCTGTAAATCGAAAGGTATGTAATTTCTGGATTTATGCACTAACTACAATATTGTATATACTACTGTTATATTATACTAAATACTTAACCATGCATTTTATTCATTGTTCGGAACGTGCAATAAAGAAATGAATTCGTTCATGTTCATATTGTCATTAAAAAGGAACTCTTTCACATTCTTTGAAAAAATTAATGTATTCATTAGTTCGTTTATTTAAGAAACTCCTTGTCATACTTTAACCATATAGCGTTGTGGGTATGTGTAAAATACAAAATCTCAAAATTCTGATAACTTCGATACTATGTCCGACTAACAAACTCTGCTTGCACCATCATTTTAAAACAAGTTTTAATACTTAGGTAAGTACAAAAAATAAACAACATTTATGAAAAGCGTGGTAAATTATAGCGTAGAGTACCTTTGTGTAAATAACGCAAAATTTCTAATTTCAAAACGCTATAACTCCAAAACTAAGTCCGACACAACAAATTATGATGCACTGTTGTTCTTAAACAGTTATTCCAAGTTCCAAAAAAAAAAAAAAATAAAAAAATTTATGCAGGCTGTAAAGTGCATGTACTCCTTCTTTCCACACACTGATTTTATTATAGTATATTAAACAATGGTTGGATTGTACATAAAAAAATACAGTTTTATAACTTTTGAAATATGGTATGTAAGGTTGATGTTGATTTTTTATTGTAGATGTGATATGTCATCGTTTTCCTAATCCACGTTCAGATATGGAAAGACTTAAAACTTGGATGAAAATTGTTGGATTAGAATATGAAGATCCGTATTTAGTTTATAACAAAAAGTATATTTGTTCTTTACATTTCACAAGTAATTGTACGAGTCCTGGCACTAAACGACTTAACGCTAATTCGATTCCGTCACTGTTTTTACCAATCCAACGCAATACAGATGAATTAAATAATTTGGATACTTCAGTGATGTCCGGTATTATTGAATTGGATACTTCCCAAGCTAATTCTAATGCCATTAGTAAGTATAATGCATTATTTT